>NW_027664267.1:940000-1085000 GCF_963264785.1 Psittacula echo
GGGTGAAAATTTATGAAACCGTTCTAGCAGTGATTATATTTGAAAAGTTTGTAGTTTGCAAAGAAAGCCTTTGTACATATGTTAAAATTTTGTAACTTTGCTGTTCTGTATTTTAGGTACTGTTCCAGTAGGTGATTGTGTTTAGAAATCATAAATCAATAGAGAAGCTTCATACGCTGAATACTGCAGTTGTGTGGGTTTGTATCTTAGGTACTTTATAACTAAAGGCTACAATGGTGACTTTAGGAATAGAGATAAATATAACCTAACCCTAACCCTAACCCCCTAACCCTAACCCTAACCCTAACCCTAACCCCTAACCCTAACCCTAACCCCTAACCCTAACCCTAACCCCTAACCCCTAACCCTAACCCTAACCCCTAACCCTAACCCTAACAGTAACCCTAACCCCCTAACCCTAACCCCCTAACCCTAACACCCTAACCCTAACCCTAACCCTAACCCTCATCATCCTCCTTATCTACACAGAGAAACCAAGGGAGTCCCCCTGACAGATCCCATGGACTGTCCGAGGCAGCAGGCTCTGACTGGGAGGTAGAAGTTCTCCTGCCCTGACACCTTCTCAGCACCTCTGACACCAGCAGCTCCTGCACACAGAAGGCTCCTGCTTCGCCCCCAGCACCTCTGCAGGCAGAGCTCAGCTCCAAGCACAGGAACAAGCCCAGCGCCTCCTCCTCACCCATCCCCTGCTCCTACAGCTGGGATGGCACCAGCACATCTCCTGACAGCTTCTCCTCCCTTTAGAGCACGCACCCACCATGTGTTTCAAGGCAACACTAAAACAGGATTGCAAAGTCAAAGAACATGTACCTGGATGCGCAGGGCAGCCACGGGAAATGCAGCCTCCCGAGGGAGGGGTCTCCTCTGCACTGGTTCCTGCAGGGCTCTGGCTCCTTAAATAGCCCACGCTCAGCGTGGGGGCCCCGTCACAATGGGTGTCTCCACAGCGACCGCCAGGGCTTTGTGATGGCTTCAGAACATGCAACTCTGTCTGAGGACAGGTGAGCAGTCAACAGAGAGTTGATGGGTCAGGTTTAAAGGGAGAACAGCCATGGGAGACATTACTGTGGGCATCTGCTAGAGACCACCTGATCAAGAGGACTCTGTGGATGAAGCACTCTACAGACAGATAGGAAGAGCCTCACGCTCGCAGGCCCTTGTTCTCATGGGGGACTTCAACCACCCTGACGTCTGTTGGAGCAATGCTACGGCCCAGCACAAGCAATCCAGGAGGTTCCTCGATTGTGTGGAAGATAACTTCCTTCTGCAAGTAATAGAGGAGCCGACAAGGAGGGGTGCCATGCCAGACCTCATGCTCACCAACAGGGAAGGGCTCATTGGAAATGTGACACTCCAGAGCAGCCTTGGTTGCAGCCATCATGAGATGGTCGAATTTGAGATCCTCAGCACAGTGAGAAGAGCGTGCAGCGAGCTCACTGCCCTGGACTTCAAGAGAGCAGACTTTGGCCTCTTCAGGAACCTGCTTAGGGTACTTTATAACTAAAGGCTACAATGGTGACTTTAGGAATAGAGACAAATATAACCTAACCCTAACCCTAACCCTAACCCTAACCCTAAACCACTAACCCTAACCCTAACCCTAACACTAACCCCTAACCCCTAACCCTAACCCTAACCCTAACCCCTAACCCTAACCCTAACCCTAACCCCTAACCCTAACCCTAACAGTAACCCTAACCCCCTAACCCTAACCCCCTAACCCTAACCCTAACACCCTAACCCTAACCCTAACCCTAACCCTCATCATCCTCCTTATCTACACAGAGAAACCAAGGGAGTCCCCCTGACAGATCCCATGGACTGTCCGAGGCAGCAGGCTCTGACTGGGAGGTAGAAGTTCTCCTGCCCTGACACCTTCTCAGCACCTCTGACACCAGCAGCTCCTGCACACAGAAGGCTCCTGCTTCGCCCCCAGCACCTCTGCAGGCAGAGCTCAGCTCCAAGCACAGGAACAAGCCCAGCGCCTCCTCCTCACCCATCCCCTGCTCCTACAGCTGGGATGGCACCAGCACATCTCCTGACAGCTTCTCCTCCCTTTAGAGCACGCACCCACCATGTGTTTCAAGGCAACACTAAAACAGGATTGCAAAGTCAAAGAACATGTACCTGGATGCGCAGGGCAGCCACGGGAAATGCAGCCTCCCGAGGGAGGGGTCTCCTCTGCACTGGTTCCTGCAGGGCTCTGGCTCCTTAAATAGCCCACGCTCAGCGTGGGGGCCCCGTCACAATGGGTGTCTCCACAGCGACCGCCAGGGCTTTGTGATGGCTTCAGAACATGCAACTCTGTCTGAGGACAGGTGAGCAGTCAACAGAGAGTTGATGGGTCAGGTTTAAAGGGAGAACAGCCATGGGAGACATTACTGTGGGCATCTGCTAGAGACCACCTGATCAAGAGGACTCTGTGGATGAAGCACTCTACAGACAGATAGGAAGAGCCTCACGCTCGCAGGCCCTTGTTCTCATGGGGGACTTCAACCACCCTGACGTCTGTTGGAGCAATGCTACGGCCCAGCACAAGCAATCCAGGAGGTTCCTCGATTGTGTGGAAGATAACTTCCTTCTGCAAGTAATAGAGGAGCCGACAAGGAGGGGTGCCATGCCAGACCTCATGCTCACCAACAGGGAAGGGCTCATTGGAAATGTGACACTCCAGAGCAGCCTTGGTTGCAGCCATCATGAGATGGTCGAATTTGAGATCCTCAGCACAGTGAGAAGAGCGTGCAGCGAGCTCACTGCCCTGGACTTCAAGAGAGCAGACTTTGGCCTCTTCAGGAACCTGCTTAGGAAGGTTCCATGGGATATAGCCCTAGAGGGCAGGGGAGCCCAAGGTTGTTGGTTGATATTCAAGGATCTCCTACTACAAGCTCAAGAGTATTGCATCGCAACTAGAAGGAAGTGCAGCAGGACGGCCAGGAGACCTGACTGGATGGATAAGGAGCTGCTGAGGAAACTTGGAAGGCAAAAAAAGGCTTATAAAAGGTGGAAGCAAGGACAGGCAGTCTGGGAAGAATACAGGGATGTTGTCTGAGAAGCTATGGACCAGGTTAGGAAAGCTAAGGCCCAGTTAGAATTAAACTTGGCTAGGGGTGTGAAAGATAACAGGAAGGGATTCTATAGTTACATTGCAAATGAAAGATAGGGTAGGGACAACGTAGGCCCCCTCCAGAAACTATCAAGAGAACTGGCTACCCTAGATTTGCAGACGGCTGAGGTTCTTCATGACTTCTTTGCCTCTGTCTTCACTGGCAAAGGCTCTGACCGCACCACCCAAGTCTTGGAATGCAGACACAGGGAATGTGAGAATAAAGACCCTAGGCCCACTGTAGGAGAGGATCTGGTTTGAGACCATCCTAAAAACCTAAACGTACACAAGTCCATGGGACCTGGACATCCATCTGCGGGTCCTGAAGGAGCTGGCAAATGAAGTTGCTAAGACACTGGCCATCATATTTGAAAAATCATGGCACTCAGGTGAAGTTCCTGATGACTGGAGAAAGGGAAATATGACCCCATTTTTCAAGAAGGGGAAAATGGATGAGCCAGGGAATTACAGACCAGTCAGTCTCACCTTTCCTCAGTCCTCAGTCTCCTCTCAGCACCTGAGGTTCACGGACTCAATCCAAATACACCATGGGGCTCATGAAAACCTTTGGGATTTGTCAAGCCTTGCAGATTGCACAGCACATTTTAGGATTCCGAGTGCAGGAAGATTGCAAAGGGCAACGGATAAAAGTTATTTTGAATTTTTTTTTCTTACTTTTCAGTTTAGAAATTTCTGTGACTTCGGGAATGCCTGGCACAGGGATCACTAGAACCTGCCAGCACCCCTCCTGCCTTCCGCAATGCCCAGTGGGCTTGCGTGGGCCTTGACTGTCCCCTTGTGCTGAGCTCCCAGTGACAGATTTACAGGAGGGTGAAAATTTATGAAACCGTTCTAGCAGTGATTATATTTGAAAAGTTTGTAGTTTGCAAAGAAAGCCTTTGTACATATGTTAAAATTTTGTAACTTTGCTGTTCTGTATTTTAGGTGCTCTTCCAGTAGGTGATTGTGTTTAGAAATCATAAATCAATAGAGAAGCTTCATACGCTGAATACTGCAGTTGTGTGGGT
Organism: Psittacula echo; assembly: GCF_963264785.1. Lineage (NCBI taxonomy): Eukaryota > Metazoa > Chordata > Aves > Psittaciformes > Psittacidae > Psittacula > Psittacula echo. The sequence continues at coordinate 944,153 of NW_027664267.1, forward strand.
TTGTATCTTAGGTACTTTATAACTAAAGGCTACAATGGTGACTTTAGGAATAGAGATAAATATAACCTAACCCTAACCCTAACCCTAACCCCCTAACCCTAACCCTAACCCTAACCCTAACCCCTAACCCTAACCCCTAACCCCTAACCCTAACCCCTAACCCTAACCCTAACAGTAACCCTAACCCCCTAACCCTAACACCCTAACCCTAACCCTAACCCTAACCCTCATCATCCTCCTTATCTACACAGAGAAACCAAGGGAGTCCCCCTGACAGATCCCATGGACTGTCCGAGGCAGCAGGCTCTGACTGGGAGGTAGAAGTTCTCCTGCCCTGACACCTTCTCAGCACCTCTGACACCAGCAGCTCCTGCACACAGAAGGCTCCTGCTTCGCCCCCAGCACCTCTGCAGGCAGAGCTCAGCTCCAAGCACAGGAACAAGCCCAGCGCCTCCTCCTCACCCATCCCCTGCTCCTACAGCTGGGATGGCACCAGCACATCTCCTGACAGCTTCTCCTCCCTTTAGAGCACGCACCCACCATGTGTTTCAAGGCAACACTAAAACAGGATTGCAAAGTCAAAGAACATGTACCTGGATGCGCAGGGCAGCCACGGGAAATGCAGCCTCCCGAGGGAGGGGTCTCCTCTGCACTGGTTCCTGCAGGGCTCTGGCTCCTTAAATAGCCCACGCTCAGCGTGGGGGCCCCGTCACAATGGGTGTCTCCACAGCGACCGCCAGGGCTTTGTGATGGCTTCAGAACATGCAACTCTGTCTGAGGACAGGTGAGCAGTCAACAGAGAGTTGATGGGTCAGGTTTAAAGGGAGAACAGCCATGGGAGACATTACTGTGGGCATCTGCTAGAGACCACCTGATCAAGAGGACTCTGTGGATGAAGCACTCTACAGACAGATAGGAAGAGCCTCACGCTCGCAGGCCCTTGTTCTCATGGGGGACTTCAACCACCCTGACATCTGTTGGAGCAATGCTACGGCCCAGCACAAGCAATCCAGGAGGTTCCTCGATTGTGTGGAAGATAACTTCCTTCTGCAAGTAATAGAGGAGCCGACAAGGAGGGGTGCCATGCCAGACCTCATGCTCACCAACAGGGAAGGGCTCATTGGAAATGTGACACTCCAGAGCAGCCTTGGTTGCAGCCATCATGAGATGGTCGAATTTGAGATCCTCAGCACAGTGAGAAGAACGTGCAGCGAGCTCACTGCCCTGGACTTCAAGAGAGCAGACTTTGGCCTCTTCAGGAACCTGCTTAGGAAGGTTCCATGGGATATAGCCCTAGAGGGCAGGGGAGCCCAAGGTTGTTGGTTGATATTCAAGGATCTCCTACTACAAGCTCAAGAGTATTGCATCGCAACTAGAAGGAAGTGCAGCAGGACGGCCAGGAGACCTGACTGGATGGATAAGGAGCTGCTGAGGAAACTTGGAAGGCAAAAAAAGGCTTATAAAAGGTGGAAGCAAGGACAGGCAGTCTGGGAAGAATACAGGGATGTTGTCTGAGAAGCTATGGACCAGGTTAGGAAAGCTAAGGCCCAGTTAGAATTAAACTTGGCTAGGGGTGTGAAAGATAACAGGAAGGGATTCTATAGTTACATTGCAAATGAAAGATAGGGTAGGGACAACGTAGGCCCCCTCCAGAAACTATCAAGAGAACTGGCTACCCTAGATTTGCAGACGGCTGAGGTTCTTCATGACTTCTTTGCCTCTGTCTTCACTGGCAAAGGCTCTGACCGCACCACCCAAGTCTTGGAATGCAGACACAGGGAATGTGAGAATAAAGACCCTAGGCCCACTGTAGGAGAGGATCTGGTTTGAGACCATCCTAAAAACCTAAACGTACACAAGTCCATGGGACCTGGACATCCATCTGCGGGTCCTGAAGGAGCTGGCAAATGAAGTTGCTAAGACACTGGCCATCATATTTGAAAAATCATGGCACTCAGGTGAAGTTCCTGATGACTGGAGAAAGGGAAATATGACCCCATTTTTCAAGAAGGGGAAAATGGATGAGCCAGGGAATTACAGACCAGTCAGTCTCACCTTTCCTCAGTCCTCAGTCTCCTCTCAGCACCTGAGGTTCACGGACTCAATCCAAATACACCATGGGGCTCATGAAAACCTTTGGGATTTGTCAAGCCTTGCAGATTGCACAGCACATTTTAGGATTCCGAGTGCAGGAAGATTGCAAAGGGCAACGGATAAAAGTTATTTTGAATATTTTTTTCTTACTTTTCAGTTTAGAAATTTCTGTGACTTCGGGAATGCCTGGCACAGGGATCACTAGAACCTGCCAGCACCCCTCCTGCCTTCTGCAATGCCCAGTGTGCTTGCGTGGGCCTTGACTGTCCCCTTGTGCTGAGCTCCCAGTGACAGATTTACAGGAGGGTGAAAATTTATGAAACCGTTCTAGCAGTGATTATATTTGAAAAGTTTGTAGTTTGCAAAGAAAGCCTTTGTACATATGTTAAAATTTTGTAACTTTGCTGTTCTGTATTTTAGGTACTGTTCCAGTAGGTGATTGTGTTTAGAAATCATAAATCAATAGAGAAGCTTCATACGCTGAATACTGCAGTTGTGTGGGTTTGTATCTTAGGTACTTTATAACTAAAGGCTACAATGGTGACTTTAGGAATAGAGACAAATATAACCTAACCCTAACCCTAACCCTAATCCTAACCCTAACCCTAACCCCTAACCCTAACCCTAACCCCTAACCCCTAACCCTAACCCTAACCCTAACCCCTAACCCTAACAGTAACCCTAACCCCCTAACCCTAACCCCCTAACCCTAACCCTAACACCCTAACCCTAACCCTAACCCTAACCCTCATCATCCTCCTTATCTACACAGAGAAACCAAGGGAGTCCCCCTGACAGATCCCATGGACTGTCCGAGGCAGCAGGCTCTGACTGGGAGGTAGAAGTTCTCCTGCCCTGACACCTTCTCAGCACCTCTGACACCAGCAGCTCCTGCACACAGAAGGCTCCTGCTTCGCCCCCAGCACCTCTGCAGGCAGAGCTCAGCTCCAAGCACAGGAACAAGCCCAGCGCCTCCTCCTCACCCAGCCCCTGCTCCTACAGCTGGGATGGCACCAGCACATCTCCTGACAGCTTCTCCTCCCTTTAGAGCACGCACCCACCATGTGTTTCAAGGCAACACTAAAACAGGATTGCAAAGTCAAAGAACCTGTACCTGGATGCGCAGGGCAGCCACGGGAAATGCAGCCTCCCGAGGGAGGGGTCTCCTCTGCACTGGTTCCTGCAGGGCTCTGGCTCCTTAAATAGCCCACGCTCAGCGTGGGGGCCCCGTCACAATGGGTGTCTCCACAGCGACCGCCAGGGCTTTGTGATGGCTTCAGAACATGCAACTCTGTCTGAGGACAGGTGAGCAGTCAACAGAGAGTTGATGGGTCAGGTTTAAAGGGAGAACAGCCATGGGAGACATTACTGTGGGCATCTGCTAGAGACCACCTGATCAAGAGGACTCTGTGGATGAAGCACTCTACAGACAGATAGGAAGAGCCTCACGCTCGCAGGCCCTTGTTCTCATGGGGGACTTCAACCACCCTGACGTCTGTTGGAGCAATGCTACGGCCCAGCACAAGCAATCCAGGAGGTTCCTCGATTGTGTGGAAGATAACTTCCTTCTGCAAGTAATAGAGGAGCCGACAAGGAGGGGTGCCATGCCAGACCTCATGCTCACCAACAGGGAAGGGCTCATTGGAAATGTGACACTCCAGAGCAGCCTTGGTTGCAGCCATCATGAGATGGTCGAATTTGAGATCCTCAGCACAGTGAGAAGAGCGTGCAGCGAGCTCACTGCCCTGGACTTCAAGAGAGCAGACTTTGGCCTCTTCAGGAACCTGCTTAGGAAGGTTCCATGGGATATAGCCCTAGAGGGCAGGGGAGCCCAAGGTTGTTGGTTGATATTCAAGGATCTCCTACTACAAGCTCAAGAGTATTGCATCGCAACTAGAAGGAAGTGCAGCAGGACGGCCAGGAGACCTGACTGGATGGATAAGGAGCTGCTGAGGAAACTTGGAAGGAAAAAAAAGGCTTATAAAAGGTGGAAGCAAGGACAGGCAGTCTGGGAAGAATACAGGGATGTTGTCTGAGAAGCTATGGACCAGGTTAGGAAAGCTAAGGCCCAGTTAGAATTAAACTTGGCTAGGGGTGTGAAAGATAACAGGAAGGGATTCTATAGTTACATTGCAAATGAAAGATAGGGTAGGGACAACGTAGGCCCCCTCCAGAAACTATCAAGAGAACTGGCTACCCTAGATTTGCAGACGGCTGAGGTTCTTCATGACTTCTTTGCCTCTGTCTTCACTGGCAAAGGCTCTGACCGCACCACCCAAGTCTTGGAATGCAGACACAGGGAATGTGAGAATAAAGACCCTAGGCCCACTGTAGGAGAGGATCTGGTTTGAGACCATCCTAAAAACCTAAACGTACACAAGTCCATGGGACCTGGACATCCATCTGCGGGTCCTGAAGGAGCTGGCAAATGAAGTTGCTAAGACACTGGCCATCATATTTGAAAAATCATGGCACTCAGGTGAAGTTCCTGATGACTGGAGAAAGGGAAATATGACCTCATTTTTCAAGAAGGGGAAAATGGATGAGCCAGGGAATTACAGACCAGTCAGTCTCACCTTTCCTCAGTCCTCAGTCTCCTCTCAGCACCTGAGGTTCACGGACTCAATCCAAATACACCATGGGGCTCATGAAAACCTTTGGGATTTGTCAAGCCTTGCAGATTGCACAGCACATTTTAGGATTCCGAGTGCAGGAAGATTGCAAAGGGCAACGGATAAAAGTTATTTTGAATTTTTTTTTCTTACTTTTCAGTTTAGAAATTTCTGTGACTTCGGGAATGCCTGGCACAGGGATCACTAGAACCTGCCAGCACCCCTCCTGCCTTCCGCAATGCCCAGTGGGCTTGCGTGGGCCTTGACTGTCCCCTTGTGCTGAGCTCCCAGTGACAGATTTACAGGAGGGTGAAAATTTATGAAACCGTTCTAGCAGTGATTATATTTGAAAAGTTTGTAGTTTGCAAAGAAAGCCTTTGTACATATGTTAAAATTTTGTAACTTTGCTGTTCTGTATTTTAGGTACTGTTCCAGTAGGTGATTGTGTTTAGAAATCATAAATCAATAGAGAAGCTTCATACGCTGAATACTGCAGTTGTGTGGGTTTGTATCTTAGGTACTTTATAACTAAAGGCTACAATGGTGACTTTAGGAATAGAGACAAATATAACCTAACCCTAACCCTAACCCTAACCCTAACCCTAACCCCCTAACCCTAACCCCCTAACCCTAACCCTAACCCTAACCACTAACCCCTAACTCTAACCCTAACCCTAACCCCTAACAGTAACCCTAACCCCTAACCCTAACCCCCTAACCCTAACCCCCTAACCCTAACACCGTAACCCTAACCCTAACCCTAACCCTCATCATCCTCCTTATCTACACAGAGAAACCAAGGGAGTCCCCCTGACAGATCCCATGGACTGTCCGAGGCAGCAGGCTCTGACTGGGAGGTAGAAGTTCTCCTGCCCTGACACCTTCTCAGCACCTCTGACACCAGCAGCTCCTGCACACAGAAGGCTCCTGCTTCGCCCCCAGCACCTCTGCAGGCAGAGCTCAGCTCCAAGCACAGGAACAAGCCCAGCGCCTCCTCCTCACCCATCCCCTGCTCCTACAGCTGGGATGGCACCAGCACATCTCCTGACAGCTTCTCCTCCCTTTAGAGCACGCACCCACCATGTGTTTCAAGGCAACACTAAAACAGGATTGCAAAGTCAAAGAACATGTACCTGGATGCGCAGGGCAGCCACGGGAAATGCAGCCTCCCGAGGGAGGGGTCTCCTCTGCACTGGTTCCTGCAGGGCTCTGGCTCCTTAAATAGCCCACGCTCAGCGTGGGGGCCCCGTCACAATGGGTGTCTCCACAGCGACCGCCAGGGCTTTGTGATGGCTTCAGAACATGCAACTCTGTCTGAGGACAGGTGAGCAGTCAACAGAGAGTTGATGGGTCAGGTTTAAAGGGAGAACAGCCATGGGAGACATTACTGTGGGCATCTGCTAGAGACCACCTGATCAAGAGCACTCTGTGGATGAAGCACTCTACAGACAGATAGGAAGAGCCTCACGCTCGCAGGCCCTTGTTCTCATGGGGGACTTCAACCACCCTGACGTCTGTTGGAGCAATGCTACGGCCCAGCACAAGCAATCCAGGAGGTTCCTCGATTGTGTGGAAGATAACTTCCTTCTGCAAGTAATAGAGGAGCCGACAAGGAGGGGTGCCATGCCAGACCTCATGCTCACCAACAGGGAAGGGCTCATTGGAAATGTGACACTCCAGAGCAGCCTTGGTTGCAGCCATCATGAGATGGTCGAATTTGAGATCCTCAGCACAGTGAGAAGAGCGTGCAGCGAGCTCACTGCCCTGGACTTCAAGAGAGCAGACTTTGGCCTCTTCAGGAACCTGCTTAGGAAGGTTCCATGGGATATAGCCCTAGAGGGCAGGGGAGCCCAAGGTTGTTGGTTGATATTCAAGGATCTCCTACTACAAGCTCAAGAGTATTGCATCGCAACTAGAAGGAAGTGCAGCAGGACGGCCAGGAGACCTGACTGGATGGATAAGGAGCTGCTGAGGAAACTTGGAAGGAAAAAAAAGGCTTATAAAAGGTGGAAGCAAGGACAGGCAGTCTGGGAAGAATACAGGGATGTTGTCTGAGAAGCTATGGACCAGGTTAGGAAAGCTAAGGCCCAGTTAGAATTAAACTTGGCTAGGGGTGTGAAAGATAACAGGAAGGGATTCTATAGTTACATTGCAAATGAAAGATAGGGTAGGGACAACGTAGGCCCCCTCCAGAAACTATCAAGAGAACTGGCTACCCTAGATTTGCAGACGGCTGAGGTTCTTCATGACTTCTTTGCCTCTGTCTTCACTGGCAAAGGCTCTGACCGCACCACCCAAGTCTAGGAATGCAGACACAGGGAATGTGAGAATAAAGACCCTAGGCCCACTGTAGGAGAGGATCTGGTTTGAGACCATCTTTAAAAACCTAAACGTACACAAGTCCATGGGACCTGGACATCCATCTGCGGGTCCTGAAGGAGCTGGCAAATGAAGTTGCTAAGACACTGGCCATCATATTTGAAAAATCATGGCACTCAGGTGAAGTTCCTGATGACTGGAGAAAGGGAAATATGACCCCATTTTTCAAGAAGGGGAAAATGGATGAGCCAGGGAATTACAGACCAGTCAGTCTCACCTTTCCTCAGTCCTCAGTCTCCTCTCAGCACCTGAGGTTCACGGACTCAATCCAAATACACCATGGGGCTCATGAAAACCTTTGGGATTTGTCAAGCCTTGCAGATTGCACAGCACATTTTAGGATTCCGAGTGCAGGAAGATTGCAAAGGGCAACGGATAAAAGTTATTTTGAATTTTTTTTTCTTACTTTTCAGTTTAGAAATTTCTGTGACTTCGGGAATGCCTGGCACAGGGATCACTAGAACCTGCCAGCACCCCTCCTGCCTTCCGCAATGCCCAGTGGGCTTGCGTGGGCCTTGACTGTCCCCTTGTGCTGAGCTCCCAGTGACAGATTTACAGGAGGGTGAAAATTTATGAAACCGTTCTAGCAGTGATTATATTTGAAAAGTTTGTAGTTTGCAAAGAAAGCCTTTGTACATATGTTAAAATTGTGTAACTTTGCTGTTCTGTATTTTAGGTACTGTTCCAGTAGGTGATTGTGTTTAGAAATCATAAATCAATAGAGAAGCTTCATACGCTGAATACTGCAGTTGTGTGGGTTTGTATCTTAGCTACTTTATAACTAAAGGCTACAATGGTGACTTTAGGAATAGAGACAAATATAACCTAACCCTAACCCTAACCCTAACCCCCTAACCCTAACCCTAACCCCTAACCCTAACCCTAACCCTAACCCTAACCCCTAACCCTAACCCTAACAGTAACCCTAACCCCCTAACCCTAACCCCCTAACCCTAACACCCTAACCCTAACCCTAACCCTCATCATCCTCCTTATCTACACAGAGAAACCAAGGGAGTCCCCCTGACAGATCCCATGGACTGTCCGAGGCAGCAGGCTCTGACTGGGAGGTAGAAGTTCTCCTGCCCTGACACCTTCTCAGCACCTCTGACACCAGCAGCTCCTGCACACAGAAGGCTCCTGCTTCGCCCCCAGCACCTCTGCAGGCAGAGCTCAGCTCCAAGCACAGGAACAAGCCCAGCGCCTCCTCCTCACCCATCCCCTGCTCCTACAGCTGGGATGGCACCAGCACATCTCCTGACAGCTTCTCCTCCCTTTAGAGCACGCACCCACCATGTGTTTCAAGGCAACACTAAAACAGGATTGCAAAGTCAAAGAACCTGTACCTGGATGCGCAGGGCAGCCACGGGAAATGCAGCCTCCCGAGGGAGGGGTCTCCTCTGCACTGGTTCCTGCAGGGCTCTGGCTCCTTAAATAGCCCACGCTCAGCGTGGGGGCCCCGTCACAATGGGTGTCTCCACAGCGACCGCCAGGGCTTTGTGATGGCTTCAGAACATGCAACTCTGTCTGAGGACAGGTGAGCAGTCAACAGAGAGTTGATGGGTCAGGTTTAAAGGGAGAACAGCCATGGGAGACATTACTGTGGGCATCTGCTAGAGACCACCTGATCAAGAGCACTCTGTGGATGAAGCACTCTACAGACAGATAGGAAGAGCCTCACGCTCGCAGGCCCTAGTTCTCATGGGGGACTTCAACCACCCTGACGTCTGTTGGAGCAATGCTACGGCCCAGCACAAGCAATCCAGGAGGTTCCTCGATTGTGTGGAAGATAACTTCCTTCTGCAAGTAATAGAGGAGCCGACAAGGAGGGGTGCCATGCCAGACCTCATGCTCACCAACAGGGAAGGGCTCATTGGAAATGTGACACTCCAGAGCAGCCTTGGTTGCAGCCATCATGAGATGGTCGAATTTGAGATCCTCAGCACAGTGAGAAGAGCGTGCAGCGAGCTCACTGCCCTGGACTTCAAGAGAGCAGACTTTGGCCTCTTCAGGAACCTGCTTAGGAAGGTTCCATGGGATATAGCCCTAGAGGGCAGGGGAGCCCAAGGTTGTTGGTTGATATTCAAGGATCTCCTACTACAAGCTCAAGAGTATTGCATCGCAACTAGAAGGAAGTGCAGCAGGACGGCCAGGAGACCTGACTGGATGGATAAGGAGCTGCTGAGGAAACTTGGAAGGAAAAAAAAGGCTTATAAAAGGTGGAAGCAAGGACAGGCAGTCTGGGAAGAATACAGGGATGTTGTCTGAGAAGCTATGGACCAGGTTAGGAAAGCTAAGGCCCAGTTAGAATTAAACTTGGCTAGGGGTGTGAAAGATAACAGGAAGGGATTCTATAGTTACATTGCAAATGAAAGATAGGGTAGGGACAACGTAGGCCCCCTCCAGAAACTATCAAGAGAACTGGCTACCCTAGATTTGCAGACGGCTGAGGTTCTTCATGACTTCTTTGCCTCTGTCTTCACTGGCAAAGGCTCTGACCGCACCACCCAAGTCTTGGAATGCAGACACAGGGAATGTGAGAATAAAGACCCTAGGCCCACTGTAGGAGAGGATCTGGTTTGAGACCATCCTAAAAACCTAAACGTACACAAGTCCATGGGACCTGGACATCCATCTGCGGGTCCTGAAGGAGCTGGCAAATGAAGTTGCTAAGACACTGGCCATCATATTTGAAAAATCATGGCACTCAGGTGAAGTTCCTGATGACTGGAGAAAGGGAAATATGACCCCATTTTTCAAGAAGGGGAAAATGGATGAGCCAGGGAATTACAGACCAGTCAGTCTCACCTTTCCTCAGTCCTCAGTCTCCTCTCAGCACCTGAGGTTCACGGACTCAATCCAAATACACCATGGGGATCATGAAAACCTTTGGGATTTGTCAAGCCTTGCAGATTGCACAGCACATTTTAGGATTCCGAGTGCAGGAAGATTGCAAAGGGCAACGGATAAAAGTTATTTTGAATTTTTTTTTCTTACTTTTCAGTTTAGAAATTTCTGTGACTTCGGGAATGCCTGGCACAGGGATCACTAGAACCTGCCAGCACCCCTCCTGCCTTCCGCAATGCCCAGTGGGCTTGCGTGGGCCTTGACTGTCCCCTTGTGCTGAGCTCCCAGTGACAGATTTACAGGAGGGTGAAAATTTATGAAACCGTTCTAGCAGTGATTATATTTGAAAAGTTTGTAGTTTGCAAAGAAAGCCTTTGTACATATGTTAAAATTTTGTAACTTTGCTGTTCTGTATTTTAGGTACTGTTCCAGTAGGTGATTGTGTTTAGAAATCATAAATCAATAGAGAAGCTTCATACGCTGAATACTGCAGTTGTGTGGGTTTGTATCTTAGCTACTTTATAACTAAAGGCTACAATGGTGACTTTAGGAATAGAGACAAATATAACCTAACCCTAACCCTAAACCTAACCCTAACCCTAACCCCTAACCCTAACCCCTAACCCCTAACCCCTAACCCCTAACCCTAACCCCTAACCCCTAACCCCTAACCCTAACCCCTAACCCTAACCCTAACAGTAACCCTAACCCCCTAACCCTAACCCCCTAACCCTAACCCCCTAACCCTAACCCTAACACCCTAACCCTAACCCTAACCCTCATCATCCTCCTTATCTACACAGAGAAACCAAGGGAGTCCCCCTGACAGATCCCATGGACTGTCCGAGGCAGCAGGCTCTGACTGGGAGGTAGAAGTTCTCCTGCCCTGACACCTTCTCAGCACCTCTGACACCAGCAGCTCCTGCACACAGAAGGCTCCTGCTTCGCCCCCAGCACCTCTGCAGGCAGAGCTCAGCTCCAAGCACAGGAACAAGCCCAGCGCCTCCTCCTCACCCAGCCCCTGCTCCTACAGCTGGGATGGCACCAGCACATCTCCTGACAGCTTCTCCTCCCTTTAGAGCACGCACCCACCATGTGTTTCAAGGCAACACTAAAACAGGATTGCAAAGTCAAAGAACATGTACCTGGATGCGCAGGGCAGCCACGGGAAATGCAGCCTCCCGAGGGAGGGGTCTCCTCTGCACTGGTTCCTGCAGGGCTCTGGCTCCTTAAATAGCCCACGCTCAGCGTGGGGGCCCCGTCACAATGGGTGTCTCCACAGTGACCGCCAGGGCTTTGTGATGGCTTCAGAACATGCAACTCTGTCTGAGGACAGGTGAGCAGTCAACAGAGAGTTGATGGGTCAGGTTTAAAGGGAGAACAGCCATGGGAGACATTACTGTGGGCATCTGCTAGAGACCACCTGATCAAGAGCACTCTGTGGATGAAGCACTCTACAGACAGATAGGAAGAGCCTCACGCTCGCAGGCCCTTGTTCTCATGGGGGACTTCAACCACCCTGACATCTGTTGGAGCTATGCTACGGCCCAGCACAAGCAATCCAGGAGGTTCCTCGATTGTGTGGAAGATAACTTCCTTCTGCAAGTAATAGAGGAGCCGACAAGGAGGGGTGCCATGCCAGACCTCATGCTCACCAACAGGGAAGGGCTCATTGGAAATGTGACACTCCAGAGCAGCCTTGGTTGCAGCCATCATGAGATGGTCGAATTTGAGATCCTCAGCACAGTGAGAAGAGCGTGCAGCGAGCTCACTGCCCTGGACTTCAAGAGAGCAGACTTTGGCCTCTTCAGGAACCTGCTTAGGAAGGTTCCATGGGATATAGCCCTAGAGGGCAGGGGAGCCCAAGGTTGTTGGTTGATATTCAAGGATCTCCTACTACAAGCTCAAGAGTATTGCATCGCAACTAGAAGGAAGTGCAGCAGGACGGCCAGGAGACCTGACTGGATGGATAAGGAGCTGCTGAGGAAACTTGGAAGGAAAAAAAAGGCTTATAAAAGGTGGAAGCAAGGACAGGCAGTCTGGGAAGAATACAGGGATGTTGTCTGAGAAGCTATGGACCAGGTTAGGAAAGCTAAGGCCCAGTTAGAATTAAACTTGGCTAGGGGTGTGAAAGATAACAGGAAGGGATTCTATAGTTACATTGCAAATGAAAGATAGGGTAGGGACAACGTAGGCCCCCTCCAGAAACTATCAAGAGAACTGGCTACCCTAGATTTGCAGACGGCTGAGGTTCTTCATGACTTCTTTGCCTCTGTCTTCACTGGCAAAGGCTCTGACCGCACCACCCAAGTCTTGGAATGCAGACACAGGGAATGTGAGAATAAAGACCCTAGGCCCACTGTAGGAGAGGATCTGGTTTGAGACCATCCTAAAAACCTAAACGTACACAAGTCCATGGGACCTGGACATCCATCTGCGGGTCCTGAAGGAGCTGGCAAATGAAGTTGCTAAGACACTGGCCATCATATTTGAAAAATCATGGCACTCAGGTGAAGTTCCTGATGACTGGAGAAAGGGAAATATGACCCCATTTTTCAAGAAGGGGAAAATGGATGAGCCAGGGAATTACAGACCAGTCAGTCTCACCTTTCCTCAGTCCTCAGTCTCCTCTCAGCACCTGAGGTTCACGGACTCAATCCAAATACACCATGGGGCTCATGAAAACCTTTGGGATTTGTCAAGCCTTGCAGATTGCACAGCACATTTTAGGATTCCGAGTGCAGGAAGATTGCAAAGGGCAACGGATAAAAGTTATTTTGAATTTTTTTTTCTTACTTTTCAGTTTAGAAATTTCTGTGACTTCGGGAATGCCTGGCACAGGGATCACTAGAACCTGCCAGCACCCCTCCTGCCTTCCGCAATGCCCAGTGGGCTTGCGTGGGCCTTGACTGTCCCCTTGTGCTGAGCTCCCAGTGACAGATTTACAGGAGGGTGAAAATTTATGAAACCGTTCTAGCAGTGATTATATTTGAAAAGTTTGTAGTTTGCAAAGAAAGCCTTTGTACATATGTTAAAATTGTGTAACTTTGCTGTTCTGTATTTTAGGTACTGTTCCAGTAGGTGATTGTGTTTAGAAATCATAAATCAATAGAGAAGCTTCATACGCTGAATACTGCAGTTGTGTGGGTTTGTATCTTAGCTACTTTATAACTAAAGGCTACAATGGTGACTTTAGGAATAGAGACAAATATAACCTAACCCTAACCCTAACCCTAACCCCCTAACCCTAACCCTAACCCCTAACCCTAACCCTAACCCTAACCCTAACCCCTAACCCTAACCCTAACAGTAACCCTAACCCCCTAACCCTAACCCCCTAACCCTAACACCCTAACCCTAACCCTAACCCTCATCATCCTCCTTATCTACACAGAGAAACCAAGGGAGTCCCCCTGACAGATCCCATGGACTGTCCGAGGCAGCAGGCTCTGACTGGGAGGTAGAAGTTCTCCTGCCCTGACACCTTCTCAGCACCTCTGACACCAGCAGCTCCTGCACACAGAAGGCTCCTGCTTCGCCCCCAGCACCTCTGCAGGCAGAGCTCAGCTCCAAGCACAGGAACAAGCCCAGCGCCTCCTCCTCACCCATCCCCTGCTCCTACAGCTGGGATGGCACCAGCACATCTCCTGACAGCTTCTCCTCCCTTTAGAGCACGCACCCACCATGTGTTTCAAGGCAACACTAAAACAGGATTGCAAAGTCAAAGAACCTGTACCTGGATGCGCAGGGCAGCCACGGGAAATGCAGCCTCCCGAGGGAGGGGTCTCCTCTGCACTGGTTCCTGCAGGGCTCTGGCTCCTTAAATAGCCCACGCTCAGCGTGGGGGCCCCGTCACAATGGGTGTCTCCACAGCGACCGCCAGGGCTTTGTGATGGCTTCAGAACATGCAACTCTGTCTGAGGACAGGTGAGCAGTCAACAGAGAGTTGATGGGTCAGGTTTAAAGGGAGAACAGCCATGGGAGACATTACTGTGGGCATCTGCTAGAGACCACCTGATCAAGAGCACTCTGTGGATGAAGCACTCTACAGACAGATAGGAAGAGCCTCACGCTCGCAGGCCCTTGTTCTCATGGGGGACTTCAACCACCCTGACGTCTGTTGGAGCAATGCTACGGCCCAGCACAAGCAATCCAGGAGGTTCCTCGATTGTGTGGAAGATAACTTCCTTCTGCAAGTAATAGAGGAGCCGACAAGGAGGGGTGCCATGCCAGACCTCATGCTCACCAACAGGGAAGGGCTCATTGGAAATGTGACACTCCAGAGCAGCCTTGGTTGCAGCCATCATGAGATGGTCGAATTTGAGATCCTCAGCACAGTGAGAAGAGCGTGCAGCGAGCTCACTGCCCTGGACTTCAAGAGAGCAGACTTTGGCCTCTTCAGGAACCTGCTTAGGAAGGTTCCATGGGATATAGCCCTAGAGGGCAGGGGAGCCCAAGGTTGTTGGTTGATATTCAAGGATCTCCTACTACAAGCTCAAGAGTATTGCATCGCAACTAGAAGGAAGTGCAGCAGGACGGCCAGGAGACCTGACTGGATGGATAAGGAGCTGCTGAGGAAACTTGGAAGGCAAAAAAAGGCTTATAAAAGGTGGAAGCAAGGACAGGCAGTCTGGGAAGAATACAGGGATGTTGTCTGAGAAGCTATGGACCAGGTTAGGAAAGCTAAGGCCCAGTTAGAATTAAACTTGGCTAGGGGTGTGAAAGATAACAGGAAGGGATTCTATAGTTACATTGCAAATGAAAGATAGGGTAGGGACAACGTAGGCCCCCTCCAGAAACTATCAAGAGAACTGGCTACCCTAGATTTGCAGACGGCTGAGGTTCTTCATGACTTCTTTGCCTCTGTCTTCACTGGCAAAGGCTCTGACCGCACCACCCAAGTCTTGGAATGCAGACACAGGGAATGTGAGAATAAAGACCCTAGGCCCACTGTAGGAGAGGATCTGGTTTGAGACCATCCTAAAAACCTAAACGTACACAAGTCCATGGGACCTGGACATCCATCTGCGGGTCCTGAAGGAGCTGGCAAATGAAGTTGCTAAGACACTGGCCATCATATTTGAAAAATCATGGCACTCAGGTGAAGTTCCTGATGACTGGAGAAAGGGAAATATGACCCCATTTTTCAAGAAGGGGAAAATGGATGAGCCAGGGAATTACAGACCAGTCAGTCTCACCTTTCCTCAGTCCTCAGTCTCCTCTCAGCACCTGAGGTTCACGGACTCAATCCAAATACACCATGGGGATCATGAAAACCTTTGGGATTTGTCAAGCCTTGCAGATTGCACAGCACATTTTAGGATTCCGAGTGCAGGAAGATTGCAAAGGGCAACGGATAAAAGTTATTTTGAATTTTTTTTTCTTACTTTTCAGTTTAGAAATTTCTGTGACTTCGGGAATGCCTGGCACAGGGATCACTAGAACCTGCCAGCACCCCTCCTGCCTTCCGCAATGCCCAGTGGGCTTGCGTGGGCCTTGACTGTCCCCTTGTGCTGAGCTCCCAGTGACAGATTTACAGGAGGGTGAAAATTTATGAAACCGTTCTAGCAGTGATTATATTTGAAAAGTTTGTAGTTTGCAAAGAAAGCCTTTGTACATATGTTAAAATTTTGTAACTTTGCTGTTCTGTATTTTAGGTACTGTTCCAGTAGGTGATTGTGTTTAGAAATCATAAATCAATAGAGAAGCTTCATACGCTGAATACTGCAGTTGTGTGGGTTTGTATCTTAGCTACTTTATAACTAAAGGCTACAATGGTGACTTTAGGAATAGAGACAAATATAACCTAACCCTAACCCTAAACCTAACCCTAACCCTAACCCCTAACCCTAACCCCTAACCCCTAACCCCTAACCCCTAACCCTAACCCCTAACCCCTAACCCCTAACCCTAACCCCTAACCCTAACCCTAACAGTAACCCTAACCCCCTAACCCTAACCCCCTAACCCTAACCCCCTAACCCTAACCCTAACACCCTAACCCTAACCCTAACCCTCATCATCCTCCTTATCTACACAGAGAAACCAAGGGAGTCCCCCTGACAGATCCCATGGACTGTCCGAGGCAGCAGGCTCTGACTGGGAGGTAGAAGTTCTCCTGCCCTGACACCTTCTCAGCACCTCTGACACCAGCAGCTCCTGCACACAGAAGGCTCCTGCTTCGCCCCCAGCACCTCTGCAGGCAGAGCTCAGCTCCAAGCACAGGAACAAGCCCAGCGCCTCCTCCTCACCCAGCCCCTGCTCCTACAGCTGGGATGGCACCAGCACATCTCCTGACAGCTTCTCCTCCCTTTAGAGCACGCACCCACCATGTGTTTCAAGGCAACACTAAAACAGGATTGCAAAGTCAAAGAACATGTACCTGGATGCGCAGGGCAGCCACGGGAAATGCAGCCTCCCGAGGGAGGGGTCTCCTCTGCACTGGTTCCTGCAGGGCTCTGGCTCCTTAAATAGCCCACGCTCAGCGTGGGGGCCCCGTCACAATGGGTGTCTCCACAGTGACCGCCAGGGCTTTGTGATGGCTTCAGAACATGCAACTCTGTCTGAGGACAGGTGAGCAGTCAACAGAGAGTTGATGGGTCAGGTTTAAAGGGAGAACAGCCATGGGAGACATTACTGTGGGCATCTGCTAGAGACCACCTGATCAAGAGCACTCTGTGGATGAAGCACTCTACAGACAGATAGGAAGAGCCTCACGCTCGCAGGCCCTTGTTCTCATGGGGGACTTCAACCACCCTGACATCTGTTGGAGCTATGCTACGGCCCAGCACAAGCAATCCAGGAGGTTCCTCGATTGTGTGGAAGATAACTTCCTTCTGCAAGTAATAGAGGAGCCGACAAGGAGGGGTGCCATGCCAGACCTCATGCTCACCAACAGGGAAGGGCTCATTGGAAATGTGACACTCCAGAGCAGCCTTGGTTGCAGCCATCATGAGATGGTCGAATTTGAGATCCTCAGCACAGTGAGAAGAGCGTGCAGCGAGCTCACTGCCCTGGACTTCAAGAGAGCAGACTTTGGCCTCTTCAGGAACCTGCTTAGGAAGGTTCCATGGGATATAGCCCTAGAGGGCAGGGGAGCCCAAGGTTGTTGGTTGATATTCAAGGATCTCCTACTACAAGCTCAAGAGTATTGCATCGCAACTAGAAGGAAGTGCAGCAGGACGGCCAGGAGACCTGACTGGATGGATAAGGAGCTGCTGAGGAAACTTGGAAGGCAAAAAAAGGCTTATAAAAGGTGGAAGCAAGGACAGGCAGTCTGGGAAGAATACAGGGATGTTGTCTGAGAAGCTATGGACCAGGTTAGGAAAGCTAAGGCCCAGTTAGAATTAAACTTGGCTAGGGGTGTGAAAGATAACAGGAAGGGATTCTATAGTTACATTGCAAATGAAAGATAGGGTAGGGACAACGTAGGCCCCCTCCAGAAACTATCAAGAGAACTGGCTACCCTAGATTTGCAGACGGCTGAGGTTCTTCATGACTTCTTTGCCTCTGTCTTCACTGGCAAAGGCTCTGACCGCACCACCCAAGTCTTGGAATGCAGACCCAGGGAATGTGAGAATAAAGACCCTAGGCCCACTGTAGGAGAGGATCTGGTTTGAGACCATCCTAAAAACCTAAACGTACACAAGTCCATGGGACCTGGACATCCATCTGCGGGTCCTGAAGGAGCTGGCAAATGAAGTTGCTAAGACACTGGCCATCATATTTGAAAAATCATGGCACTCAGGTGAAGTTCCTGATGACTGGAGAAAGGGAAATATGACCCCATTTTTCAAGAAGGGGAAAATGGATGAGCCAGGGAATTACAGACCAGTCAGTCTCACCTTTCCTCAGTCCTCAGTCTCCTCTCAGCACCTGAGGTTCACGGACTCAATCCAAATACACCATGGGGCTCATGAAAACCTTTGGGATTTGTCAAGCCTTGCAGATTGCACAGCACATTTTAGGATTCCGAGTGCAGGAAGATTGCAAAGGGCAACGGATAAAAGTTATTTTGAATTTTTTTTTCTTACTTTTCAGTTTAGAAATTTCTGTGACTTCGGGAATGCCTGGCACAGGGATCACTAGAACCTGCCAGCACCCCTCCTGCCTTCCGCAATGCCCAGTGGGCTTGCGTGGGCCTTGACTGTCCCCTTGTGCTGAGCTCCCAGTGACAGATTTACAGGAGGGTGAAAATTTATGAAACCGTTCTAGCAGTGATTATATTTGAAAAGTTTGTAGTTTGCAAAGAAAGCCTTTGTACATATGTTAAAATTTTGTAACTTTGCTGTTCTGTATTTTAGGTACTGTTCCAGTAGGTGATTGTGTTTAGAAATCATAAATCAATAGAGAAGCTTCATACGCTGAATACTGCAGTTGTGTGGGTTTGTATCTTAGCTACTTTATAACTAAAGGCTACAATGGTGACTTTAGGAATAGAGACAAATATAACCTAACCCTAACCCTAAACCTAACCCTAACCCTAACCCCTAACCCTAACCCTAACCCCTAACCCCTAACCCCTAACCCCTAACCCTAACCCCTAACCCCTAACCCCTAACCCTAACCCCTAACCCTAACCCTAACAGTAACCCTAACCCCCTAACCCTAACCCCCTAACCCTAACCCCCTAACCCTAACCCTAACACCCTAACCCTAACCCTAACCCTCATCATCCTCCTTATCTACACAGAGAAACCAAGGGAGTCCCCCTGACAGATCCCATGGACTGTCCGAGGCAGCAGGCTCTGACTGGGAGGTAGAAGTTCTCCTGCCCTGACACCTTCTCAGCACCTCTGACACCAGCAGCTCCTGCACACAGAAGGCTCCTGCTTCGCCCCCAGCACCTCTGCAGGCAGAGCTCAGCTCCAAGCACAGGAACAAGCCCAGCGCCTCCTCCTCACCCAGCCCCTGCTCCTACAGCTGGGATGGCACCAGCACATCTCCTGACAGCTTCTCCTCCCTTTAGAGCACGCACCCACCATGTGTTTCAAGGCAACACTAAAACAGGATTGCAAAGTCAAAGAACATGTACCTGGATGCGCAGGGCAGCCACGGGAAATGCAGCCTCCCGAGGGAGGGGTCTCCTCTGCACTGGTTCCTGCAGGGCTCTGGCTCCTTAAATAGCCCACGCTCAGCGTGGGGGCCCCGTCACAATGGGTGTCTCCACAGTGACCGCCAGGGCTTTGTGATGGCTTCAGAACATGCAACTCTGTCTGAGGACAGGTGAGCAGTCAACAGAGAGTTGATGGGTCAGGTTTAAAGGGAGAACAGCCATGGGAGACATTACTGTGGGCATCTGCTAGAGACCACCTGATCAAGAGCACTCTGTGGATGAAGCACTCTACAGACAGATAGGAAGAGCCTCACGCTCGCAGGCCCTTGTTCTCATGGGGGACTTCAACCACCCTGACATCTGTTGGAGCAATGCTACGGCCCAGCACAAGCAATCCAGGAGGTTCCTCGATTGTGTGGAAGATAACTTCCTTCTGCAAGTAATAGAGGAGCCGACAAGGAGGGGTGCCATGCCAGACCTCATGCTCACCAACAGGGAAGGGCTCATTGGAAATGTGACACTCCAGAGCAGCCTTGGTTGCAGCCATCATGAGATGGTCGAATTTGAGATCCTCAGCACAGTGAGAAGAGCGTGCAGCGAGCTCACTGCCCTGGACTTCAAGAGAGCAGACTTTGGCCTCTTCAGGAACCTGCTTAGGAAGGTTCCATGGGATATAGCCCTAGAGGGCAGGGGAGCCCAAGGTTGTTGGTTGATATTCAAGGATCTCCTACTACAAGCTCAAGAGTATTGCATCGCAACTAGAAGGAAGTGCAGCAGGACGGCCAGGAGACCTGACTGGATGGATAAGGAGCTGCTGAGGAAACTTGGAAGGAAAAAAAAGGCTTATAAAAGGTGGAAGCAAGGACAGGCAGTCTGGGAAGAATACAGGGATGTTGTCTGAGAAGCTATGGACCAGGTTAGGAAAGCTAAGGCCCAGTTAGAATTAAACTTGGCTAGGGGTGTGAAAGATAACAGGAAGGGATTCTATAGTTACATTGCAAATGAAAGATAGGGTAGGGACAACGTAGGCCCCCTCCAGAAACTATCAAGAGAACTGGCTACCCTAGATTTGCAGACGGCTGAGGTTCTTCATGACTTCTTTGCCTCTGTCTTCACTGGCAAAGGCTCTGACCGCACCACCCAAGTCTTGGAATGCAGACACAGGGAATGTGAGAATAAAGACCCTAGGCCCACTGTAGGAGAGGATCTGGTTTGAGACCATCCTAAAAACCTAAACGTACACAAGTCCATGGGACCTGGACATCCATCTGCGGGTCCTGAAGGAGCTGGCAAATGAAGTTGCTAAGACACTGGCCATCATATTTGAAAAATCATGGCACTCAGGTGAAGTTCCTGATGACTGGAGAAAGGGAAATATGACCCCATTTTTCAAGAAGGGGAAAATGGATGAGCCAGGGAATTACAGACCAGTCAGTCTCACCTTTCCTCAGTCCTCAGTCTCCTCTCAGCACCTGAGGTTCACGGACTCAATCCAAATACACCATGGGGCTCATGAAAACCTTTGGGATTTGTCAAGCCTTGCAGATTGCACAGCACATTTTAGGATTCCGAGTGCAGGAAGATTGCAAAGGGCAACGGATAAAAGTTATTTTGAATTTTTTTTTCTTACTTTTCAGTTTAGAAATTTCTGTGACTTCGGGAATGCCTGGCACAGGGATCACTAGAACCTGCCAGCACCCCTCCTGCCTTCCGCAATGCCCAGTGGGCTTGCGTGGGCCTTGACTGTCCCCTTGTGCTGAGCTCCCAGTGACAGATTTACAGGAGGGTGAAAATTTATGAAACCGTTCTAGCAGTGATTATATTTGAAAAGTTTGTAGTTTGCAAAGAAAGCCTTTGTACATATGTTAAAATTTTGTAACTTTGCTGTTCTGTATTTTAGGTACTGTTCCAGTAGGTGATTGTGTTTAGAAATCATAAATCAATAGAGAAGCTTCATACGCTGAATACTGCAGTTGTGTGGGTTTGTATCTTAGCTACTTTATAACTAAAGGCTACAATGGTGACTTTAGGAATAGAGACAAATATAACCTAACCCTAACCCTAACCCTAACCCCCTAACCCCTAACCCTAACCCCTAACCCTAACCCTAACCCCTAACCCTAACCCTAACAGTAACCCTAACCCCCTAACCCTAACCCTAACCCCCTAACCCTAACCCTAGCACCCTAACCCTAACCCTAACCCTAACCCTCATCATCCTCCTTATCTACACAGAGAAACCAAGGGAGTCCCCCTGACAGATCCCATGGACTGTCCGAGGCAGCAGGCTCTGACTGGGAGGTAGAAGTTCTCCTGCCCTGACACCTTCTCAGCACCTCTGACACCAGCAGCTCCTGCACACAGAAGGCTCCTGCTTCGCCCCCAGCACCTCTGCAGGCAGAGCTCAGCTCCAAGCACAGGAACAAGCCCAGCGCCTCCTCCTCACCCATCCCCTGCTCCTACAGCTGGGATGGCACCAGCACATCTCCTGACAGCTTCTCCTCCCTTTAGAGCACGCACCCACCATGTGTTTCAAGGCAACACTAAAACAGGATTGCAAAGTCAAAGAACATGTACCTGGATGCGCAGGGCAGCCACGGGAAATGCAGCCTCCCGAGGGAGGGGTCTCCTCTGCACTGGTTCCTGCAGGGCTCTGGCTCCTTAAATAGCCCACGCTCAGCGTGGGGGCCCCGTCACAATGGGTGTCTCCACAGCGACCGCCAGGGCTTTGTGATGGCTTCAGAACATGCAACTCTGTCTGAGGACAGGTGAGCAGTCAACAGAGAGTTGATGGGTCAGGTTTAAAGGGAGAACAGCCATGGGAGACATTACTGTGGGCATCTGCTAGAGACCACCTGATCAAGAGGACTCTGTGGATGAAGCACTCTACAGACAGATAGGAAGAGCCTCACGCTCGCAGGCCCTTGTTCTCATGGGGGACTTCAACCACCCTGACATCTGTTGGAGCAATGCTACGGCCCAGCACAAGCAATCCAGGAGGTTCCTCGATTGTGTGGAAGATAACTTCCTTCTGCAAGTAATAGAGGAGCCGACAAGGAGGGGTGCCATGCCAGACCTCATGCTCACCAACAGGGAAGGGCTCATTGGAAATGTGACACTCCAGAGCAGCCTTGGTTGCAGCCATCATGAGATGGTCGAATTTGAGATCCTCAGCACAGTGAGAAGAGCGTGCAGCGAGCTCACTGCCCTGGACTTCAAGAGAGCAGACTTTGGCCTCTTCAGGAACCTGCTTAGGAAGGTTCCATGGGATATAGCCCTAGAGGGCAGGGGAGCCCAAGGTTGTTGGTTGATATTCAAGGATCTCCTACTACAAGCTCAAGAGTATTGCATCGCAACTAGAAGGAAGTGCAGCAGGACGGCCAGGAGACCTGACTGGATGGATAAGGAGCTGCTGAGGAAACTTGGAAGGAAAAAAAAGGCTTATAAAAGGTGGAAGCAAGGACAGGCAGTCTGGGAAGAATACAGGGATGTTGTCTGAGAAGCTATGGACCAGGTTAGGAAAGCTAAGGCCCAGTTAGAATTAAACTTGGCTAGGGGTGTGAAAGATAACAGGAAGGGATTCTATAGTTACATTGCAAATGAAAGATAGGGTAGGGACAACGTAGGCCCCCTCCAGAAACTATCAAGAGAACTGGCTACCCTAGATTTGCAGACGGCTGAGGTTCTTCATGACTTCTTTGCCTCTGTCTTCACTGGCAAAGGCTCTGACCGCACCACCCAAGTCTTGGAATGCAGACACAGGGAATGTGAGAATAAAGACCCTAGGCCCACTGTAGGAGAGGATCTGGTTTGAGACCATCCTAAAAACCTAAACGTACACAAGTCCATGGGACCTGGACATCCATCTGCGGGTCCTGAAGGAGCTGGCAAATGAAGTTGCTAAGACACTGGCCATCATATTTGAAAAATCATGGCACTCAGGTGAAGTTCCTGATGACTGGAGAAAGGGAAATATGACCCCATTTTTCAAGAAGGGGAAAATGGATGAGCCAGGGAATTACAGACCAGTCAGTCTCACCTTTCCTCAGTCCTCAGTCTCCTCTCAGCACCTGAGGTTCACGGACTCAATCCAAATACACCATGGGGATCATGAAAACCTTTGGGATTTGTCAAGCCTTGCAGATTGCACAGCACATTTTAGGATTCCGAGTGCAGGAAGATTGCAAAGGGCAACGGATAAAAGTTATTTTGAATTTTTTTTTCTTACTTTTCAGTTTAGAAATTTCTGTGACTTCGGGAATGCCTGGCACAGGGATCACTAGAACCTGCCAGCACCCCTCCTGCCTTCCGCAATGCCCAGTGGGCTTGCGTGGGCCTTGACTGTCCCCTTGTGCTGAGCTCCCAGTGACAGATTTACAGGAGGGTGAAAATTTATGAAACCGTTCTAGCAGTGATTATATTTGAAAAGTTTGTAGTTTGCAAAGAAAGCCTTTGTACATATGTTAAAATTGTGTAACTTTACTGTTCTGTATTTTAGGTACTGTTCCAGTAGGTGATTGTGTTTAGAAATCATAAATCAATAGAGAAGCTTCATACGCTGAATACTGCAGTTGTGTGGGTTTGTATCTTAGGTACTTTATAACTAAAGGCTACAATGGTGACTTTAGGAATAGAGACAAATATAACCTAACCCTAACCCTAACCCTAACCCCCTAACCCTAACCCTAACCCTAACCCTAACCCCCTAACCCTAACCCCCTAACCACTAACCCCTAACCCTAACCCTAACCCCTAACCGTAACCCTAACCCCTAACCCTAACCCCTTAACCCTAACCCTAACACCGTAACCCTAACCCTAACCCTAACCCTCATCATCCTCCTTATCTACACAGAGAAACCAAGGGAGTCCCCCTGACAGATCCCATGGACTGTCCGAGGCAGCAGGCTCTGACTGGGAGGTAGAAGTTCTCCTGCCCTGACACCTTCTCAGCACCTCTGACACCAGCAGCTCCTGCACACAGAAGGCTCCTGCTTCGCCCCCAGCACCTCTGCAGGCAGAGCTCAGCTCCAAGCACAGGAACAAGCCCAGCGCCTCCTCCTCACCCATCCCCTGCTCCTACAGCTGGGATGGCACCAGCACATCTCCTGACAGCTTCTCCTCCCTTTAGAGCACGCACCCACCATGTGTTTCAAGGCAACACTAAAACAGGATTGCAAAGTCAAAGAACATGTACCTGGATGCGCAGGGCAGGCACGGGAAATGCAGCCTCCCGAGGGAGGGGTCTCCTCTGCACTGGTTCCTGCAGGGCTCTGGCTCCTTAAATAGCCCACGCTCAGCGTGGGGGCCCCGTCACAATGGGTGTCTCCACAGCGACCGCCAGGGCTTTGTGATGGCTTCAGAACATGCAACTCTGTCTGAGGACAGGTGAGCAGTCAACAGAGAGTTGATGGGTCAGGTTTAAAGGGAGAACAGCCATGGGAGACATTACTGTGGGCATCTGCTAGAGACCACCTGATCAAGAGCACTCTGTGGATGAAGCACTCTACAGACAGATAGGAAGAGCCTCACGCTCGCAGGCCCTTGTTCTCATGGGGGACTTCAACCACCCTGACATCTGTTGGAGCAATGCTACGGCCCAGCACAAGCAATCCAGGAGGTTCCTCGATTGTGTGGAAGATAACTTCCTTCTGCAAGTAATAGAGGAGCCGACAAGGAGGGGTGCCATGCCAGACCTCATGCTCACCAACAGGGAAGGGCTCATTGGAAATGTGACACTCCAGAGCAGCCTTGGTTGCAGCCATCATGAGATGGTCGAATTTGAGATCCTCAGCACAGTGAGAAGAGCGTGCAGCGAGCTCACTGCCCTGGACTTCAAGAGAGCAGACTTTGGCCTCTTCAGGAACCTGCTTAGGAAGGTTCCATGGGATATAGCCCTAGAGGGCAGGGGAGCCCAAGGTTGTTGGTTGATATTCAAGGATCTCCTACTACAAGCTCAAGAGTATTGCATCGCAACTAGAAGGAAGTGCAGCAGGACGGCCAGGAGACCTGACTGGATGGATAAGGAGCTGCTGAGGAAACTTGGAAGGCAAAAAAAGGCTTATAAAAGGTGGAAGCAAGGACAGGCAGTCTGGGAAGAATACAGGGATGTTGTCTGAGAAGCTATGGACCAGGTTAGGAAAGCTAAGGCCCAGTTAGAATTAAACTTGGCTAGGGGTGTGAAAGATAACAGGAAGGGATTCTATAGTTACATTGCAAATGAAAGATAGGGTAGGGACAACGTAGGCCCCCTCCAGAAACTATCAAGAGAACTGGCTACCCTAGATTTGCAGACGGCTGAGGTTCTTCATGACTTCTTTGCCTCTGTCTTCACTGGCAAAGGCTCTGACCGCACCACCCAAGTCTTGGAATGCAGACACAGGGAATGTGAGAATAAAGACCCTAGGCCCACTGTAGGAGAGGATCTGGTTTGAGACCATCCTAAAAACCTAAACGTACACAAGTCCATGGGACCTGGACATCCATCTGCGGGTCCTGAAGGAGCTGGCAAATGAAGTTGCTAAGACACTGGCCATCATATTTGAAAAATCATGGCACTCAGGTGAAGTTCCTGATGACTGGAGAAAGGGAAATATGACCCCATTTTTCAAGAAGGGGAAAATGGATGAGCCAGGGAATTACAGACCAGTCAGTCTCACCTTTCCTCAGTCCTCAGTCTCCTCTCAGCACCTGAGGTTCACGGACTCAATCCAAATACACCATGGGGCTCATGAAAACCTTTGGGATTTGTCAAGCCTTGCAGATTGCACAGCACATTTTAGGATTCCGAGTGCAGGAAGATTGCAAAGGGCAACGGATAAAAGTTATTTTGAATTTTTTTTTCTTACTTTTCAGTTTAGAAATTTCTGTGACTTCGGGAATGCCTGGCACAGGGATCACTAGAACCTGCCAGCACCCCTCCTGCCTTCCGCAATGCCCAGTGGGCTTGCGTGGGCCTTGACTGTCCCCTTGTGCTGAGCTCCCAGTGACAGATTTACAGGAGGGTGAAAATTTATGAAACCGTTCTAGCAGTGATTATATTTGAAAAGATTGTAGTTTGCAAAGAAAGCCTTTGTACATATGTTAAAATTGTGTAACTTTGCTGTTCTGTATTTTAGGTACTGTTCCAGTAGGTGATTGTGTTTAGAAATCATAAATCAATAGAGAAGCTTCATACGCTGAATATTGCAGTTGTGTGGGTTTGTATCTTAGGTACTTTATAACTAAAGGCTACAATGGTGACTTTAGGAATAGAGACAAATATAACCTAACCCTAACCCTAACCCTAACCCTAACCCTAACCCCCAAACCCTAACCCTAACCCTAACCCTAACCCCTAACCCTAACCCTAACCCTAACCCTAACCCCTAACCCCTAACCCTAACCCTAACCCTAACCCCTAACCCTAACAGTAACCCTAACCCCCTAACCCTAACCCCCTAACCCTAACCCTAACACCCTAACCCTAACCCTAACCCTAACCCTCATCATCCTCCTTATCTACACAGAGAAACCAAGGGAGTCCCCCTGACAGATCCCATGGACTGTCCGAGGCAGCAGGCTCTGACTGGGAGGTAGAAGTTCTCCTGCCCTGACACCTTCTCAGCACCTCTGACACCAGCAGCTCCTGCACACAGAAGGCTCCTGCTTCGCCCCCAGCACCTCTGCAGGCAGAGCTCAGCTCCAAGCACAGGAACAAGCCCAGCGCCTCCTCCTCACCCATCCCCTGCTCCTACAGCTGGGATGGCACCAGCACATCTCCTGACAGCTTCTCCTCCCTTTAGAGCACGCACCCACCATGTGTTTCAAGGCAACACTAAAACAGGATTGCAAAGTCAAAGAACATGTACCTGGATGCGCAGGGCAGCCACGGGAAATGCAGCCTCCCGAGGGAGGGGTCTCCTCTGCACTGGTTCCTGCAGGGCTCTGGCTCCTTAAATAGCCCACGCTCAGCGTGGGGGCCCCGTCACAATGGGTGTCTCCACAGCGACCGCCAGGGCTTTGTGATGGCTTCAGAACATGCAACTCTGTCTGAGGACAGGTGAGCAGTCAACAGAGAGTTGATGGGTCAGGTTTAAAGGGAGAACAGCCATGGGAGACATTACTGTGGGCATCTGCTAGAGACCACCTGATCAAGAGCACTCTGTGGATGAAGCACTCTACAGACAGATAGGAAGAGCCTCACGCTCGCAGGCCCTTGTTCTCATGGGGGACTTCAACCACCCTGACATCTGTTGGAGCAATGCTACGGCCCAGCACAAGCAATCCAGGAGGTTCCTCGATTGTGTGGAAGATAACTTCCTTCTGCAAGTAATAGAGGAGCCGACAAGGAGGGGTGCCATGCCAGACCTCATGCTCACCAACAGGGAAGGGCTCATTGGAAATGTGACACTCCAGAGCAGCCTTGGTTGCAGCCATCATGAGATGGTCGAATTTGAGATCCTCAGCACAGTGAGAAGAGCGTGCAGCGAGCTCACTGCCCTGGACTTCAAGAGAGCAGACTTTGGCCTCTTCAGGAACCTGCTTAGGAAGGTTCCATGGGATATAGCCCTAGAGGGCAGGGGAGCCCAAGGTTGTTGGTTGATATTCAAGGATCTCCTACTACAAGCTCAAGAGTATTGCATCGCAACTAGAAGGAAGTGCAGCAGGACGGCCAGGAGACCTGACTGGATGGATAAGGAGCTGCTGAGGAAACTTGGAAGGAAAAAAAAGGCTTATAAAAGGTGGAAGCAAGGACAGGCAGTCTGGGAAGAATACAGGGATGTTGTCTGAGAAGCTATGGACCAGGTTAGGAAAGCTAAGGCCCAGTTAGAATTAAACTTGGCTAGGGGTGTGAAAGATAACAGGAAGGGATTCTATAGTTACATTGCAAATGAAAGATAGGGTAGGGACAACGTAGGCCCCCTCCAGAAACTATCAAGAGAACTGGCTACCCTAGATTTGCAGACGGCTGAGGTTCTTCATGACTTCTTTGCCTCTGTCTTCACTGGCAAAGGCTCTGACCGCACCACCCAAGTCTTGGAATGCAGACCCAGGGAATGTGAGAATAAAGACCCTAGGCCCACTGTAGGAGAGGATCTGGTTTGAGACCATCCTAAAAACCTAAACGTACACAAGTCCATGGGACCTGGACATCCATCTGCGGGTCCTGAAGGAGCTGGCAAATGAAGTTGCTAAGACACTGGCCATCATATTTGAAAAATCATGGCACTCAGGTGAAGTTCCTGATGACTGGAGAAAGGGAAATATGACCCCATTTTTCAAGAAGGGGAAAATGGATGAGCCAGGGAATTACAGACCAGTCAGTCTCACCTTTCCTCAGTCCTCAGTCTCCTCTCAGCACC
Organism: Psittacula echo; assembly: GCF_963264785.1. Classification (NCBI taxonomy): domain Eukaryota; kingdom Metazoa; phylum Chordata; class Aves; order Psittaciformes; family Psittacidae; genus Psittacula; species Psittacula echo. The sequence goes on from NW_027664267.1 coordinate 972,483, forward strand.
TGAGGTTCACGGACTCAATCCAAATACACCATGGGGCTCATGAAAACCTTTGGGATTTGTCAAGCCTTGCAGATTGCACAGCACATTTTAGGATTCCGAGTGCAGGAAGATTGCAAAGGGCAACGGATAAAAGTTATTTTGAATTTTTTTTTCTTACTTTTCAGTTTAGAAATTTCTGTGACTTCGGGAATGCCTGGCACAGGGATCACTAGAACCTGCCAGCACCCCTCCTGCCTTCCGCAATGCCCAGTGGGCTTGCGTGGGCCTTGACTGTCCCCTTGTGCTGAGCTCCCAGTGACAGATTTACAGGAGGGTGAAAATTTATGAAACCGTTCTAGCAGTGATTATATTTGAAAAGATTGTAGTTTGCAAAGAAAGCCTTTGTACATATGTTAAAATTGTGTAACTTTGCTGTTCTGTATTTTAGGTACTGTTCCAGTAGGTGATTGTGTTTAGAAATCATAAATCAATAGAGAAGCTTCATACGCTGAATACTGCAGTTGTGTGGGTTTGTATCTTAGGTACTTTATAACTAAAGGCTACAATGGTGACTTTAGGAATAGAGACAAATATAACCTAACCCTAACCCTAACCCTAACCCTAACCCTAACCCCCTAACCCTAACCCTAACCCTAACCCTAACCCCTAACCCTAACCCCTAACCCTAACCCTAACCCTAACCCTAACCCCTAACCCTAACCCTAACCCCTAACCCTAACAGTAACCCTAACCCCCTAACCCTAACCCCCTAACCCTAACCCTAACACCCTAACCCTAACCCTAACCCTAACCCTCATCATCCTCCTTATCTACACAGAGAAACCAAGGGAGTCCCCCTGACAGATCCCATGGACTGTCCGAGGCAGCAGGCTCTGACTGGGAGGTAGAAGTTCTCCTGCCCTGACACCTTCTCAGCACCTCTGACACCAGCAGCTCCTGCACACAGAAGGCTCCTGCTTCGCCCCCAGCACCTCTGCAGGCAGAGCTCAGCTCCAAGCACAGGAACAAGCCCAGCGCCTCCTCCTCACCCATCCCCTGCTCCTACAGCTGGGATGGCACCAGCACATCTCCTGACAGCTTCTCCTCCCTTTAGAGCACGCACCCACCATGTGTTTCAAGGCAACACTAAAACAGGATTGCAAAGTCAAAGAACATGTACCTGGATGCGCAGGGCAGCCACGGGAAATGCAGCCTCCCGAGGGAGGGGTCTCCTCTGCACTGGTTCCTGCAGGGCTCTGGCTCCTTAAATAGCCCACGCTCAGCGTGGGGGCCCCGTCACAATGGGTGTCTCCACAGCGACCGCCAGGGCTTTGTGATGGCTTCAGAACATGCAACTCTGTCTGAGGACAGGTGAGCAGTCAACAGAGAGTTGATGGGTCAGGTTTAAAGGGAGAACAGCCATGGGAGACATTACTGTGGGCATCTGCTAGAGACCACCTGATCAAGAGCACTCTGTGGATGAAGCACTCTACAGACAGATAGGAAGAGCCTCACGCTCGCAGGCCCTTGTTCTCATGGGGGACTTCAACCACCCTGACATCTGTTGGAGCAATGCTACGGCCCAGCACAAGCAATCCAGGAGGTTCCTCGATTGTGTGGAAGATAACTTCCTTCTGCAAGTAATAGAGGAGCCGACAAGGAGGGGTGCCATGCCAGACCTCATGCTCACCAACAGGGAAGGGCTCATTGGAAATGTGACACTCCAGAGCAGCCTTGGTTGCAGCCATCATGAGATGGTCGAATTTGAGATCCTCAGCACAGTGAGAAGAGCGTGCAGCGAGCTCACTGCCCTGGACTTCAAGAGAGCAGACTTTGGCCTCTTCAGGAACCTGCTTAGGAAGGTTCCATGGGATATAGCCCTAGAGGGCAGGGGAGCCCAAGGTTGTTGGTTGATATTCAAGGATCTCCTACTACAAGCTCAAGAGTATTGCATCGCAACTAGAAGGAAGTGCAGCAGGACGGCCAGGAGACCTGACTGGATGGATAAGGAGCTGCTGAGGAAACTTGGAAGGAAAAAAAAGGCTTATAAAAGGTGGAAGCAAGGACAGGCAGTCTGGGAAGAATACAGGGATGTTGTCTGAGAAGCTATGGACCAGGTTAGGAAAGCTAAGGCCCAGTTAGAATTAAACTTGGCTAGGGGTGTGAAAGATAACAGGAAGGGATTCTATAGTTACATTGCAAATGAAAGATAGGGTAGGGACAACGTAGGCCCCCTCCAGAAACTATCAAGAGAACTGGCTACCCTAGATTTGCAGACGGCTGAGGTTCTTCATGACTTCTTTGCCTCTGTCTTCACTGGCAAAGGCTCTGACCGCACCACCCAAGTCTTGGAATGCAGACCCAGGGAATGTGAGAATAAAGACCCTAGGCCCACTGTAGGAGAGGATCTGGTTTGAGACCATCCTAAAAACCTAAACGTACACAAGTCCATGGGACCTGGACATCCATCTGCGGGTCCTGAAGGAGCTGGCAAATGAAGTTGCTAAGACACTGGCCATCATATTTGAAAAATCATGGCACTCAGGTGAAGTTCCTGATGACTGGAGAAAGGGAAATATGACCCCATTTTTCAAGAAGGGGAAAATGGATGAGCCAGGGAATTACAGACCAGTCAGTCTCACCTTTCCTCAGTCCTCAGTCTCCTCTCAGCACCTGAGGTTCACGGACTCAATCCAAATACACCATGGAGCTCATGAAAACCTTTGGGATTTGTCAAGCCTTGCAGATTGCACAGCACATTTTAGGATTCCGAGTGCAGGAAGATTGCAAAGGGCAACGGATAAAAGTTATTTTGAATTTTTTTTTCTTACTTTTCAGTTTAGAAATTTCTGTGACTTCGGGAATGCCTGGCACAGGGATCACTAGAACCTGCCAGCACCCCTCCTGCCTTCTGCAATGCCCAGTGTGCTTGCGTGGGCCTTGACTGTCCGCTTGTGCTGAGCTCCCAGTGACAGATTTACAGGAGGGTGAAAATTTATGAAACCGTTCTAGCAGTGATTATATTTGAAAAGTTTGTAGTTTGCAAAGAAAGCCTTTGTACATATGTTAAAATTTTGTAACTTTGCTGTTCTGTATTTTAGGTACTGTTCCAGTAGGTGGTTGTGTTTAGAAATCATAAATCAATAGAGAAGCTTCATACGCTGAATACTGCAGTTGTGTGGGTTTGTATCTTAGGTACTTTATAACTAAAGGCTACAATGGTGACTTTAGGAATAGAGACAAATATAACCTAACCCTAACCCTAACCCTAACCCTAACCCCCTAACCCTAACCCTAACCCCTAACCCTAACCCTAACCCTAACCCTAACCCCTAACCCCTAACCCTAACCCTAACCCCTAACCCTAACAGTAACCCTAACCCCCTAACCCTAACCCCCTAACCCTAACCCTAACACCCTAACCCTAACCCTAACCCTAACCCTCATCATCCTCCTTATCTACACAGAGAAACCAAGGGAGTCCCCCTGACAGATCCCATGGACTGTCCGAGGCAGCAGGCTCTGACTGGGAGGTAGAAGTTCTCCTGCCCTGACACCTTCTCAGCACCTCTGACACCAGCAGCTCCTGCACACAGAAGGCTCCTGCTTCGCCCCCAGCACCTCTGCAGGCAGAGCTCAGCTCCAAGCACAGGAACAAGCCCAGCGCCTCCTCCTCACCCATCCCCTGCTCCTACAGCTGGGATGGCACCAGCACATCTCCTGACAGCTTCTCCTCCCTTTAGAGCACGCACCCACCATGTGTTTCAAGGCAACACTAAAACAGGATTGCAAAGTCAAAGAACATGTACCTGGATGCGCAGGGCAGCCACGGGAAATGCAGCCTCCCGAGGGAGGGGTCTCCTCTGCACTGGTTCCTGCAGGGCTCTGGCTCCTTAAATAGCCCACGCTCAGCGTGGGGGCCCCGTCACAATGGGTGTCTCCACAGCGACCGCCAGGGCTTTGTGATGGCTTCAGAACATGCAACTCTGTCTGAGGACAGGTGAGCAGTCAACAGAGAGTTGATGGGTCAGGTTTAAAGGGAGAACAGCCATGGGAGACATTACTGTGGGCATCTGCTAGAGACCACCTGATCAAGAGGACTCTGTGGATGAAGCACTCTACAGACAGATAGGAAGAGCCTCACGCTCGCAGGCCCTTGTTCTCATGGGGGACTTCAACCACCCTGACATCTGTTGGAGCAATGCTACGGCCCAGCACAAGCAATCCAGGAGGTTCCTCGATTGTGTGGAAGATAACTTCCTTCTGCAAGTAATAGAGGAGCCGACAAGGAGGGGTGCCATGCCAGACCTCATGCTCACCAACAGGGAAGGGCTCATTGGAAATGTGACACTCCAGAGCAGCCTTGGTTGCAGCCATCATGAGATGGTCGAATTTGAGATCCTCAGCACAGTGAGAAGAGCGTGCAGCGAGCTCACTGCCCTGGACTTCAAGAGAGCAGACTTTGGCCTCTTCAGGAACCTGCTTAGGAAGGTTCCATGGGATATAGCCCTAGAGGGCAGGGGAGCCCAAGGTTGTTGGTTGATATTCAAGGATCTCCTACTACAAGCTCAAGAGTATTGCATCGCAACTAGAAGGAAGTGCAGCAGGACGGCCAGGAGACCTGACTGGATGGATAAGGAGCTGCTGAGGAAACTTGGAAGGAAAAAAAAGGCTTATAAAAGGTGGAAGCAAGGACAGGCAGTCTGGGAAGAATACAGGGATGTTGTCTGAGAAGCTATGGACCAGGTTAGGAAAGCTAAGGCCCAGTTAGAATTAAACTTGGCTAGGGGTGTGAAAGATAACAGGAAGGGATTCTATAGTTACATTGCAAATGAAAGATAGGGTAGGGACAACGTAGGCCCCCTCCAGAAACTATCAAGAGAACTGGCTACCCTAGATTTGCAGACGGCTGAGGTTCTTCATGACTTCTTTGCCTCTGTCTTCACTGGCAAAGGCTCTGACCGCACCACCCAAGTCTTGGAATGCAGACACAGGGAATGTGAGAATAAAGACCCTAGGCCCACTGTAGGAGAGGATCTGGTTTGAGACCATCCTAAAAACCTAAACGTACACAAGTCCATGGGACCTGGACATCCATCTGCGGGTCCTGAAGGAGCTGGCAAATGAAGTTGCTAAGACACTGGCCATCATATTTGAAAAATCATGGCACTCAGGTGAAGTTCCTGATGACTGGAGAAAGGGAAATATGACCTCATTTTTCAAGAAGGGGAAAATGGATGAGCCAGGGAATTACAGACCAGTCAGTCTCACCTTTCCTCAGTCCTCAGTCTCCTCTCAGCACCTGAGGTTCACGGACTCAATCCAAATACACCATGGGGCTCATGAAAACCTTTGGGATTTGTCAAGCCTTGCAGATTGCACAGCACATTTTAGGATTCCGAGTGCAGGAAGATTGCAAAGGGCAACGGATAAAAGTTATTTTGAATTTTTTTTTCTTACTTTTCAGTTTAGAAATTTCTGTGACTTCGGGAATGCCTGGCACAGGGATCACTAGAACCTGCCAGCACCCCTCCTGCCTTCCGCAATGCCCAGTGGGCTTGCGTGGGCCTTGACTGTCCCCTTGTGCTGAGCTCCCAGTGACAGATTTACAGGAGGGTGAAAATTTATGAAACCGTTCTAGCAGTGATTATATTTGAAAAGATTGTAGTTTGCAAAGAAAGCCTTTGTATATATGTTAAAATTTTGTAAATTTGCTGTTCTGTATTTTAGGTACTGTTCCAGTAGGTGATTGTGTTTAGAAATCATAAATCAATAGAGAAGCTTCATACGCTGAATACTGAAGTTGTGTGGGTTTGTATCTTAGGTACTTTATAACTAAAGGCTACAATGGTGACTTTAGGAATAGAGACAAATATAACCTAACCCTAACCCTAACCCTAACCCTAACCCTAACCCCCTAACCCTAACCCTAACCCTAACCCTAACCCTAACCCTAACCCTAACCCTAACCCTAACCCTAACCCTAACCCCTAACCCTAACCCTAACCCTAACCCTAACCCCTAACCCCTAACCCTAACCCTAAATCTAACCCCTAACCCTAACCCTAACAGTAACCCTAACCCCCTAACCCTAACCCCCTAACCCTAACCCTAACACCCTAACCCTAACCCTAACCCTAACCCTAACCCTCATCATCCTCCTTATCTACACAGAGAAACCAAAGGAGTCCCCCTGACAGATCCCATGGACTGTCCGAGGCAGCAGGCTCTGACTGGGAGGTAGAAGTTCTCCTGCCCTGACACCTTCTCAGCACCTCTGACACCAGCAGCTCCTGCACACAGAAGGCTCCTGCTTCGCCCCCAGCACCTCTGCAGGCAGAGCTCAGCTCCAAGCACAGGAACAAGCCCAGCGCCTCCTCCTCACCCAGCCCCTGCTCCTACAGCTGGGATGGCACCAGCACATCTCCTGACAGCTTCTCCTCCCTTTAGAGCACGCACCCACCCACCATGTGTTTCAAGGCAACACTAAAACAGGATTGCAAAGTCAAAGAACATGTACCTGGATGTGCAGGGCAGCCACGGGAAATGCAGCCTCCCGAGGGAGGGGTCTCCTCTGCACTGGTTACTGCAGGGCTCTGGCTCCTTAAATAGCCCACGCTCAGCGTGGGGGCCCCGTCACAATGGGTGTCTCCACAGCGACCGCCAGGGCTTTGTGATGGCTTCAGAACATGCAACTCTGTCTGAGGACAGGTGAGCAGTCAACAGAGAGTTGATGGGTCAGGTTTAAAGGGAGAACAGCCATGGGAGACATTACTGTGGGCATCTGCTAGAGACCACCTGATCAAGAGCACTCTGTGGATGAAGCACTCTACAGACAGATAGGAAGAGCCTCACGCTCGCAGGCCCTTGTTCTCATGGGGGACTTCAACCACCCTGACATCTGTTGGAGCAATGCTACGGCCCAGCACAAGCAATCCAGGAGGTTCCTCGATTGTGTGGAAGATAACTTCCTTCTGCAAGTAATAGAGGAGCCGACAAGGAGGGGTGCCATGCCAGACCTCATGCTCACCAACAGGGAAGGGCTCATTGGAAATGTGACACTCCAGAGCAGCCTTGGTTGCAGCCATCATGAGATGGTCGAATTTGAGATCCTCAGCACAGTGAGAAGAGCGTGCAGCGAGCTCACTGCCCTGGACTTCAAGAGAGCAGACTTTGGCCTCTTCAGGAACCTGCTTAGGAAGGTTCCATGGGATATAGCCCTAGAGGGCAGGGGAGCCCAAGGTTGTTGGTTGATATTCAAGGATCTCCTACTACAAGCTCAAGAGTATTGCATCGCAACTAGAAGGAAGTGCAGCAGGACGGCCAGGAGACCTGACTGGATGGATAAGGAGCTGCTGAGGAAACTTGGAAGGAAAAAAAAGGCTTATAAAAGGTGGAAGCAAGGACAGGCAGTCTGGGAAGAATACAGGGATGTTGTCTGAGAAGCTATGGACCAGGTTAGGAAAGCTAAGGCCCAGTTAGAATTAAACTTGGCTAGGGGTGTGAAAGATAACAGGAAGGGATTCTATAGTTACATTGCAAATGAAAGATAGGGTAGGGACAACGTAGGCCCCCTCCAGAAACTATCAAGAGAACTGGCTACCCTAGATTTGCAGACGGCTGAGGTTCTTCATGACTTCTTTGCCTCTGTCTTCACTGGCAAAGGCTCTGACCGCACCACCCAAGTCTTGAAATGCAGACACAGGGAATGTGAGAATAAAGACCCTAGGCCCACTGTAGGAGAGGATCTGGTTTGAGACCATCCTAAAAACCTAAACGTACACAAGTCCATGGGACCTGGACATCCATCTGCGGGTCCTGAAGGAGCTGGCAAATGAAGTTGCTAAGACACTGGCCATCATATTTGAAAAATCATGGCACTCAGGTGAAGTTCCTGATGACTGGAGAAAGGGAAATATGACCTCATTTTTCAAGAAGGGGAAAATGGATGAGCCAGGGAATTACAGACCAGTCAGTCTCACCTTTCCTCAGTCCTCAGTCTCCTCTCAGCACCTGAGGTTCACGGACTCAATCCAAATACACCATGGGGCTCATGAAAACCTTTGGGATTTGTCAAGCCTTGCAGATTGCACAGCACATTTTAGGATTCCGAGTGCAGGAAGATTGCAAAGGGCAACGGATAAAAGTTATTTTGAATTCTTTTTTTTTACTTTTCAGTTTAGAAATTTCTGTGACTTCGGGAATGCCTGGCACAGGGATCACTAGAACCTGCCAGCACCCCTCCTGCCTTCCGCAATGCCCAGTGGGCTTGCGTGGGCCTTGACTGTCCCCTTGTGCTGAGCTCCCAGTGACAGATTTACAGGAGGGTGAAAATTTATGAAACCGTTCTAGCAGTGATTATATTTGAAAAGATTGTAGTTTGCAAAGAAAGCCTTTGTACGTATGTTAAAATTTTGTAACTTTGCTGTTCTGTATTTTAGGTACTGTTCCAGTAGGTGATTGTGTTTAGAAATCATAAATCAATAGAGAAGCTTCATACGCTGAATACTGCAGTTGTGTGGGTTTGTATCTTAGGTACTTTATAACTAAAGGCTACAATGGTGACTTTAGGAATAGAGACAAATATAACCTAACCCTAACCCTAACCCTAACCCTAACCCCGTAACCCTAACCCTAACCCTAACCCTAACCCTAACCCCTAACCCTAACCCTAACCCTAACCCCTAACCCTAACCCTAACCCTAACCCCTAACCCTAACCCTAACAGTAACCCTAACCCCCTAACCCTAACCCCCTAACCCTAACCCCCTAACCCTAACCCTAACCCTAACCCTAACCCTAACCCTCATCATCCTCCTTATCTACACAGAGAAACCAAGGGAGTCCCCCTGACAGATCCCATGGACTGTCCGAGGCAGCAGGCTCTGACTGGGAGGTAGAAGTTCTCCTGCCCTGACACCTTCTCAGCACCTCTGACACCAGCAGCTCCTGCACACAGAAGGCTCCTGCTTCGCCCCCAGCACCTCTGCAGGCAGAGCTCAGCTCCAAGCACAGGAACAAGCCCAGCGCCTCCTCCTCACCCATCCCCTGCTCCTACAGCTGGGATGGCACCAGCACATCTCCTGACAGCTTCTCCTCCCTTTAGAGCACGCACCCACCATGTGTTTCAAGGCAACACTAAAACAGGATTGCAAAGTCAAAGAACATGTACCTGGATGCGCAGGGCAGCCACGGGAAATGCAGCCTCCCGAGGGAGGGGTCTCCTCTGCACTGGTTCCTGCAGGGCTCTGGCTCCTTAAATAGCCCACGCTCAGCGTGGGGGCCCCGTCACAATGGGTGTCTCCACAGCGACCGCCAGGGCTTTGTGATGGCTTCAGAACATGCAACTCTGTCTGAGGACAGGTGAGCAGTCAACAGAGAGTTGATGGGTCAGGTTTAAAGGGAGAACAGCCATGGGAGACATTACTGTGGGCATCTGCTAGAGACCACCTGATCAAGAGGACTCTGTGGATGAAGCACTCTACAGACAGATAGGAAGAGCCTCACGCTCGCAGGCCCTTGTTCTCATGGGGGACTTCAACCACCCTGACGTCTGTTGGAGCAATGCTACGGCCCAGCAAAAGCAATCCAGGAGGTTCCTCGATTGTGTGGAAGATAACTTCCTTCTGCAAGTAATAGAGGAGCCGACAAGGAGGGGTGCCATGCCAGACCTCATGCTCACCAACAGGGAAGGGCTCATTGGAAATGTGACACTCCAGAGCAGCCTTGGTTGCAGCCATCATGAGATGGTCGAATTTGAGATCCTCAGCACAGTGAGAAGAGCGTGCAGCGAGCTCACTGCCCTGGACTTCAAGAGAGCAGACTTTGGCCTCTTCAGGAACCTGCTTAGGAAGGTTCCATGGGATATAGCCCTAGAGGGCAGGGGAGCCCAAGGTTGTTGGTTGATATTCAAGGATCTCCTACTACAAGCTCAAGAGTATTGCATCGCAACTAGAAGGAAGTGCAGCAGGACGGCCAGGAGACCTGACTGGATGGATAAGGAGCTGCTGAGGAAACTTGGAAGGCAAAAAAAGGCTTATAAAAGGTGGAAGCAAGGACAGGCAGCCTGGGAAGAATACAGGGATGTTGTCTGAGAAGCTATGGACCAGGTTAGGAAAGCTAAGGCCCAGTTAGAATTAAACTTGGCTAGGGGTGTGAAAGATAACAGGAAGGGATTCTATAGTTACATTGCAAATGAAAGATAGGGTAGGGACAACGTAGGCCCCCTCCAGAAACTATCAAGAGAACTGGCTACCCTAGATTTGCAGACGGCTGAGGTTCTTCATGACTTCTTTGCCTCTGTCTTCACTGGCAAAGGCTCTGACCGCACCACCCAAGTCTTGGAATGCAGACACAGGGAATGTGAGAATAAAGACCCTAGGCCCACTGTAGGAGAGGATCTGGTTTGAGACCATCCTAAAAACCTAAACGTACACAAGTCCATGGGACCTGGACATCCATCTGCGGGTCCTGAAGGAGCTGGCAAATGAAGTTGCTAAGACACTGGCCATCATATTTGAAAAATCATGGCACTCAGGTGAAGTTCCTGATGACTGGAGAAAGGGAAATATGACCCCATTTTTCAAGAAGGGGAAAATGGATGAGCCAGGGAATTACAGACCAGTCAGTCTCACCTTTCCTCAGTCCTCAGTCTCCTCTCAGCACCTGAGGTTCACGGACTCAATCCAAATACACCATGGGGCTCATGAAAACCTTTGGGATTTGTCAAGCCTTGCAGATTGCACAGCACATTTTAGGATTCCGAGTGCAGGAAGATTGCAAAGGGCAACGGATAAAAGTTATTTTGAATTTTTTTTTCTTACTTTTCAGTTTAGAAATTTCTGTGACTTCGGGAATGCCTGGCACAGGGATCACTAGAACCTGCCAGCACCCCTCCTGCCTTCCGCAATGCCCAGTGGGCTTGCGTGGGCCTTGACTGTCCCCTTGTGCTGAGCTCCCAGTGACAGATTTACAGGAGGGTGAAAATTTATGAAACCGTTCTAGCAGTGATTATATTTGAAAAGTTTGTAGTTTGCAAAGAAAGCCTTTGTACATATGTTAAAATTTTGTAACTTTGCTGTTCTGTATTTTAGGTACTGTTCCAGTAGGTGATTGTGTTTAGAAATCATAAATCAATAGAGAAGCTTCATACGCTGAATACTGCAGTTGTGTGGGTTTGTATCTTAGGTACTTTATAACTAAAGGCTACAATGGTGACTTTAGGAATGGAGAAAAATATAACCTAACCCTAACACTAACCCTAACCCCGTAACCCTAACCCTAACCCTAACCCTAACCCTAACCCCTAACCCTAACCCTAACCCCTAACCCTAACCCTAACCCCTAACCCTAAACCTAACCCTAACCCTAACCCCTAACCCTAACCCTAACCCCTAACACTAACAGTAACCCTAACCCCCTAACCCTAACCCCCTAATCCTAACACCCTAACCCTAACCCTAACCCTAACCCTCATCATCCTCCTTATCTACACAGAGAAACCAAGGGAGTCCCCCTGACAGATCCCATGGACTGTCCGAGGCAGCAGGCTCTGACTGGGAGGTAGAAGTTCTCCTGCCCTGACACCTTCTCAGCACCTCTGACACCAGCAGCTCCTGCACACAGAAGGCTCCTGCTTCGCCCCCAGCACCTCTGCAGGCAGAGCTCAGCTCCAAGCACAGGAACAAGCCCAGCGCCTCCTCCTCACCCATCCCCTGCTCCTACAGCTGGGATGGCACCAGCACATCTCCTGACAGCTTCTCCTCCCTTTAAAGCACGCACCCACCATGTGTTTCAAGGCAACACTAAAACAGGATTGCAAAGTCAAAGAACATGTACCTGGATGCGCAGGGCAGCCACGGGAAATGCAGCCTCCCGAGGGAGGGGTCTCCTCTGCACTGGTTCCTGCAGGGCTCTGGCTCCTTAAATAGCCCACGCTCAGCGTGGGGGCCCCGTCACAATGGGTGTCTCCACAGCGACCGCCAGGGCTTTGTGATGGCTTCAGAACATGCAACTCTGTCTGAGGACAGGTGAGCAGTCAACAGAGAGTTGATGGGTCAGGTTTAAAGGGAGAACAGCCATGGGAGACATTACTGTGGGCATCTGCTAGAGACCACCTGATCAAGAGGACTCTGTGGATGAAGCACTCTACAGACAGATAGGAAGAGCCTCACGCTCGCAGGCCCTTGTTCTCATGGGGGACTTCAACCACCCTGACATCTGTTGGAGCAATGCTACGGCCCAGCACAAGCAATCCAGGAGGTTCCTCGATTGTGTGGAAGATAACTTCCTTCTGCAAGTAATAGAGGAGCCGACAAGGAGGGGTGCCATGCCAGACCTCATGCTCACCAACAGGGAAGGGCTCATTGGAAATGTGACACTCCAGAGCAGCCTTGGTTGCAGCCATCATGAGATGGTCGAATTTGAGATCCTCAGCACAGTGAGAAGAGCGTGCAGCGAGCTCACTGCCCTGGACTTCAAGAGAGCAGACTTTGGCCTCTTCAGGAACCTGCTTAGGAAGGTTCCATGGGATATAGCCCTAGAGGGCAGGGGAGCCCAAGGTTGTTGGTTGATATTCAAGGATCTCCTACTACAAGCTCAAGAGTATTGCATCGCAACTAGAAGGAAGTGCAGCAGGACGGCCAGGAGACCTGACTGGATGGATAAGGAGCTGCTGAGGAAACTTGGAAGGAAAAAAAAGGCTTATAAAAGGTGGAAGCAAGGACAGGCAGTCTGGGAAGAATACAGGGATGTTGTCTGAGAAGCTATGGACCAGGTTAGGAAAGCTAAGGCCCAGTTAGAATTAAACTTGGCTAGGGGTGTGAAAGATAACAGGAAGGGATTCTATAGTTACATTGCAAATGAAAGATAGGGTAGGGACAACGTAGGCCCCCTCCAGAAACTATCAAGAGAACTGGCTACCCTAGATTTGCAGACGGCTGAGGTTCTTCATGACTTCTTTGCCTCTGTCTTCACTGGCAAAGGCTCTGACCGCACCACCCAAGTCTTGGAATGCAGACACAGGGAATGTGAGAATAAAGACCCTAGGCCCACTGTAGGAGAGGATCTGGTTTGAGACCATCCTAAAAACCTAAACGTACACAAGTCCATGGGACCTGGACATCCATCTGCGGGTCCTGAAGGAGCTGGCAAATGAAGTTGCTAAGACACTGGCCATCATATTTGAAAAATCATGGCACTCAGGTGAAGTTCCTGATGACTGGAGAAAGGGAAATATGACCCCATTTTTCAAGAAGGGGAAAATGGATGAGCCAGGGAATTACAGACCAGTCAGTCTCACCTTTCCTCAGTCCTCAGTCTCCTCTCAGCACCTGAGGTTCACGGACTCAATCCAAATACACCATGGGGCTCATGAAAACCTTTGGGATTTGTCAAGCCTTGCAGATTGCACAGCACATTTTAGGATTCCGAGTGCAGGAAGATTGCAAAGGGCAACGGATAAAAGTTATTTTGAATTTTTTTTTCTTACTTTTCGTTTAGGAATTTCTGTGACTTCGGGAATGCCTGGCACAGGGATCACTAGAACCTGCCAGCACCCCTCCTGCCTTCCGCAATGCCCAGTGGGCTTGCGTGGGCCTTGACTGTCCCCTTGTGCTGAGCTCCCAGTGACAGATTTACAGGAGGGTGAAAATTTATGAAACCGTTCTAGCAGTGATTATATTTGAAAAGTTTGTAGTTTGCAAAGAAAGCCTTTGTACGTATGTTAAAATTTTGTAACTTTGCTGTTCTGTATTTTAGGTACTGTTCCAGTAGGTGATTGTGTTTAGAAATCATAAATCAATAGAGAAGCTTCATACGCTGAATACAGCAGTTGTGTGGGTTTGTATCTTAGCTACTTTATAACTAAAGGCTACAATGGTGACTTTAGGAATAGAGACAAATATAACCTAACCCCGTAACCCTAACCCTAACCCTAACCCTAACCCCTAACCCTAACCCTAACCCTAACTCTAACCCTAACCCCTAACCCTAAACCTAACCCTAACCCTAACCCCTAACCCTAACCCTAACCCTAACAGTAACCCTAACCCCCTCACCCTAACCCCCTAACCCTAACACCCTAACCCTAACCCTAACCCTAACCCTCATCATCCTCCTTATCTACACAGAGAAACCAAGGGAGTCCCCCTGACAGATCCCATGGACTGTCCGAGGCAGCAGGCTCTGACTGGGAGGTAGAAGTTCTCCTGCCCTGACACCTTCTCAGCACCTCTGACACCAGCAGCTCCTGCACACAGAAGGCTCCTGCTTCGCCCCCAGCACCTCTGCAGGCAGAGCTCAGCTCCAAGCACAGGAACAAGCCCAGCGCCTCCTCCTCACCCATCCCCTGCTCCTACAGCTGGGATGGCACCAGCACATCTCCTGACAGCTTCTCCTCCCTTTAGAGCACGCACCCACCATGTGTTTCAAGGCAACACTAAAACAGGATTGCAAAGTCAAAGAACATGTACCTGGATGCGCAGGGCAGCCACGGGAAATGCAGCCTCCCGAGGGAGGGGTCTCCTCTGCACTGGTTCCTGCAGGGCTCTGGCTCCTTAAATAGCCCACGCTCAGCGTGGGGGCCCCGTCACAATGGGTGTCTCCACAGCGACCGCCAGGGCTTTGTGATGGCTTCAGAACATGCAACTCTGTCTGAGGACAGGTGAGCAGTCAACAGAGAGTTGATGGGTCAGGTTTAAAGGGAGAACAGCCATGGGAGACATTACTGTGGGCATCTGCTAGAGACCACCTGATCAAGAGGACTCTGTGGATGAAGCACTCTACAGACAGATAGGAAGAGCCTCACGCTCGCAGGCCCTTGTTCTCATGGGGGACTTCAACCACCCTGACATCTGTTGGAGCAATGCTACGGCCCAGCACAAGCAATCCAGGAGGTTCCTCGATTGTGTGGAAGATAACTTCCTTCTGCAAGTAATAGAGGAGCCGACAAGGAGGGGTGCCATGCCAGACCTCATGCTCACCAACAGGGAAGGGCTCATTGGAAATGTGACACTCCAGAGCAGCCTTGGTTGCAGCCATCATGAGATGGTCGAATTTGAGATCCTCAGCACAGTGAGAAGAGCGTGCAGCGAGCTCACTGCCCTGGACTTCAAGAGAGCAGACTTTGGCCTCTTCAGGAACCTGCTTAGGAAGGTTCCATGGGATATAGCCCTAGAGGGCAGGGGAGCCCAAGCTTGTTGGTTGATATTCAAGGATCTCCTACTACAAGCTCAAGAGTATTGCATCGCAACTAGAAGGAAGTGCAGCAGGACGGCCAGGAGACCTGACTGGATGGATAAGGAGCTGCTGAGGAAACTTGGAAGGAAAAAAAAGGCTTATAAAAGGTGGAAGCAAGGACAGGCAGTCTGGGAAGAATACAGGGATGTTGTCTGAGAAGCTATGGACCAGGTTAGGAAAGCTAAGGCCCAGTTAGAATTAAACTTGGCTAGGGGTGTGAAAGATAACAGGAAGGGATTCTATAGTTACATTGCAAATGAAAGATAGGGTAGGGACAACGTAGGCCCCCTCCAGAAACTATCAAGAGAACTGGCTACCCTAGATTTGCAGACGGCTGAGGTTCTTCATGACTTCTTTGCCTCTGTCTTCACTGGCAAAGGCTCTGACCGCACCACCCAAGTCTTGGAATGCAGACACAGGGAATGTGAGAATAAAGACCCTAGGCCCACTGTAGGAGAGGATCTGGTTTGAGACCATCCTAAAAACCTAAACGTACACAAGTCCATGGGACCTGGACATCCATCTGCGGGTCCTGAAGGAGCTGGCAAATGAAGTTGCTAAGACACTGGCCATCATATTTGAAAAATCATGGCACTCAGGTGAAGTTCCTGATGACTGGAGAAAGGGAAATATGACCCCATTTTTCAAGAAGGGGAAAATGGATGAGCCAGGGAATTACAGACCAGTCAGTCTCACCTTTCCTCAGTCCTCAGTCTCCTCTCAGCACCTGAGGTTCACGGACTCAATCCAAATACACCATGGGGCTCATGAAAACCTTTGGGATTTGTCAAGCCTTGCAGATTGCACAGCACATTTTAGGATTCCGAGTGCAGGAAGATTGCAAAGGGCAACGGATAAAAGTTATTTTGAATTTTTTTTTCTTACTTTTCGTTTAGAAATTTCTGTGACTTCGGGAATGCCTGGCACAGGGATCACTAGAACCTGCCAGCACCCCTCCTGCCTTCCGCAATGCCCAGTGGGCTTGCGTGGGCCTTGACTGTCCCCTTGTGCTGAGCTCCCAGTGACAGATTTACAGGAGGGTGAAAATTTATGAAACCGTTCTAGCAGTGATTATATTTGAAAAGTTTGTAGTTTGCAAAGAAAGCCTTTGTACGTATGTTAAAATTTTGTAACTTTGCTGTTCTGTATTTTAGGTACTGTTCCAGTAGGTGATTGTGTTTAGAAATCATAAATCAATAGAGAAGCTTCATACGCTGAATACAGCAGTTGTGTGGGTTTGTATCTTAGCTACTTTATAACTAAAGGCTACAATGGTGACTTTAGGAATAGAGACAAATATAACCTAACCCTAACCCTAACCCCCTAACCCTAACCCCGTAACCCTAACCCTAACCCTAACCCTAACCCCTAACCCTAACCCTAACCCTAACCCTAACTCTAACCCTAACCCCTAACCCTAAACCTAACCCTAACCCTAACCCCTAACCCTAACCCTAACCCTAACAGTAACCCTAACCCCCTCACCCTAACCCCCTAACCCTAACACCCTAACCCTAACCCTAACCCTCATCATCCTCCTTATCTACACAGAGAAACCAAGGGAGTCCCCCTGACAGATCCCATGGACTGTCCGAGGCAGCAGGCTCTGACTGGGAGGTAGAAGTTCTCCTGCCCTGACACCTTCTCAGCACCTCTGACACCAGCAGCTCCTGCACACAGAAGGCTCCTGCTTCGCCCCCAGCACCTCTGCAGGCAGAGCTCAGCTCCAAGCACAGGAACAAGCCCAGCGCCTCCTCCTCACCCATCCCCTGCTCCTACAGCTGGGATGGCACCAGCACATCTCCTGACAGCTTCTCCTCCCTTTAGAGCACGCACCCACCATGTGTTTCAAGGCAACACTAAAACAGGATTGCAAAGTCAAAGAACATGTACCTGGATGCGCAGGGCAGCCACGGGAAATGCAGCCTCCCGAGGGAGGGGTCTCCTCTGCACTGGTTCCTGCAGGGCTCTGGCTCCTTAAATAGCCCACGCTCAGCGTGGGGGCCCCGTCACAATGGGTGTCTCCACAGCGACCGCCAGGGCTTTGTGATGGCTTCAGTACATGCAACTCTGTCTGAGGACAGGTGAGCAGTCAACAGAGAGTTGATGGGTCAGGTTTAAAGGGAGAACAGCCATGGGAGACATTACTGTGGGCATCTGCTAGAGACCACCTGATCAAGAGGACTCTGTGGATGAAGCACTCTACAGACAGATAGGAAGAGCCTCACGCTCGCAGGCCCTTGTTCTCATGGGGGACTTCAACCACCCTGACATCTGTTGGAGCAATGCTACGGCCCAGCACAAGCAATCCAGGAGGTTCCTCGATTGTGTGGAAGATAACTTCCTTCTGCAAGTAATAGAGGAGCCGACAAGGAGGGGTGCCATGCCAGACCTCATGCTCACCAACAGGGAAGGGCTCATTGGAAATGTGACACTCCAGAGCAGCCTTGGTTGCAGCCATCATGAGATGGTCGAATTTGAGATCCTCAGCACAGTGAGAAGAGCGTGCAGCGAGCTCACTGCCCTGGACTTCAAGAGAGCAGACTTTGGCCTCTTCAGGAACCTGCTTAGGAAGGTTCCATGGGATATAGCCCTAGAGGGCAGGGGAGCCCAAGGTTGTTGGTTGATATTCAAGGATCTCCTACTACAAGCTCAAGAGTATTGCATCGCAACTAGAAGGAAGTGCAGCAGGACGGCCAGGAGACCTGACTGGATGGATAAGGAGCTGCTGAGGAAACTTGGAAGGCAAAAAAAGGCTTATAAAAGGTGGAAGCAAGGACAGGCAGTCTGGGAAGAATACAGGGATGTTGTCTGAGAAGCTATGGACCAGGTTAGGAAAGCTAAGGCCCAGTTAGAATTAAACTTGGCTAGGGGTGTGAAAGATAACAGGAAGGGATTCTATAGTTACATTGCAAATGAAAGATAGGGTAGGGACAACGTAGGCCCCCTCCAGAAACTATCAAGAGAACTGGCTACCCTAGATTTGCAGACGGCTGAGGTTCTTCATGACTTCTTTGCCTCTGTCTTCACTGGCAAAGGCTCTGACCGCACCACCCAAGTCTTGGAATGCAGACACAGGGAATGTGAGAATAAAGACCCTAGGCCCACTGTAGGAGAGGATCTGGTTTGAGACCATCCTAAAAACCTAAACGTACACAAGTCCATGGGACCTGGACATCCATCTGCGGGTCCTGAAGGAGCTGGCAAATGAAGTTGCTAAGACACTGGCCATCATATTTGAAAAATCATGGCACTCAGGTGAAGTTCCTGATGACTGGAGAAAGGGAAATATGACCCCATTTTTCAAGAAGGGGAAAATGGATGAGCCAGGGAATTACAGACCAGTCAGTCTCACCTTTCCTCAGTCCTCAGTCTCCTCTCAGCACCTGAGGTTCACGGACTCAATCCAAATACACCATGGGGCTCATGAAAACCTTTGGCATTTGTCAAGCCTTGCAGATTGCACAGCACATTTTAGGATTCCGAGTGCAGGAAGATTGCAAAGGGCAACGGATAAAAGTTATTTTGAATTTTTTTTTCTTACTTTTCGTTTAGAAATTTCTGTGACTTCGGGAATGCCTGGCACAGGGATCACTAGAACCTGCCAGCACCCCTCCTGCCTTCCGCAATGCCCAGTGGGCTTGCGTGGGCCTTGACTGTCCCCTTGTGCTGAGCTCCCAGTGACAGATTTACAGGAGGGTGAAAATTTATGAAACCGTTCTAGCAGTGATTATATTTGAAAAGTTTGTAGTTTGCAAAGAAAGCCTTTGTACGTATGTTAAAATTTTGTAACTTTGCTGTTCTGTATTTTAGGTACTGTTCCAGTAGGTGATTGTGTTTAGAAATCATAAATCAATAGAGAAGCTTCATACGCTGAATACTGAAGTTGTGTGGGTTTGTATCTTAGCTACTTTATAACTAAAGGCTACAATGGTGACTTTAGGAATAGAGACAAATATAACCTAACCCTAACCCTAACCCTAACCCTAACCCCGTAACCCTAACCCTAACCCCTAACCCTAACCCTAACCCTAACCCTAACTCTAACCCTAACCCCTAACCCTAAACCTAACCCTAACCCTAACCCCTAACCCTAACCCTAACCCTAACAGTAACCCTAACCCCCTCACCCTAACCCCCTCACCCTAACCCCCTAACCCTAACCCTAACCCTAACCCTCATCATCCTCCTTATCTACACAGAGAAACCAAGGGAGTCCCCCTGACAGATCCCATGGACTGTCCGAGGCAGCAGGCTCTGACTGGGAGGTAGAAGTTCTCCTGCCCTGACACCTTCTCAGCACCTCTGACACCAGCAGCTCCTGCACACAGAAGGCTCCTGCTTCGCCCCCAGCACCTCTGCAGGCAGAGCTCAGCTCCAAGCACAGGAACAAGCCCAGCGCCTCCTCCTCACCCATCCCCTGCTCCTACAGCTGGGATGGCACCAGCACATCTCCTGACAGCTTCTCCTCCCTTTAGAGCACGCACCCACCATGTGTTTCAAGGCAACACTAAAACAGGATTGCAAAGTCAAAGAACATGTACCTGGATGCGCAGGGCAGCCACGGGAAATGCAGCCTCCCGAGGGAGGGGTCTCCTCTGCACTGGTTCCTGCAGGGCTCTGGCTCCTTAAATAGCCCACGCTCAGCGTGGGGGCCCCGTCACAATGGGTGTCTCCACAGCGACCGCCAGGGCTTTGTGATGGCTTCAGAACATGCAACTCTGTCTGAGGACAGGTGAGCAGTCAACAGAGAGTTGATGGGTCAGGTTTAAAGGGAGAACAGCCATGGGAGACATTACTGTGGGCATCTGCTAGAGACCACCTGATCAAGAGGACTCTGTGGATGAAGCACTCTACAGACAGATAGGAAGAGCCTCACGCTCGCAGGCCCTTGTTCTCATGGGGGACTTCAACCACCCTGACATCTGTTGGAGCAATGCTACGGCCCAGCACTAGCAATCCAGGAGGTTCCTCGATTGTGTGGAAGATAACTTCCTTCTGCAAGTAATAGAGGAGCCGACAAGGAGGGGTGCCATGCCAGACCTCATGCTCACCAACAGGGAAGGGCTCATTGGAAATGTGACACTCCAGAGCAGCCTTGGTTGCAGCCATCATGAGATGGTCGAATTTGAGATCCTCAGCACAGTGAGAAGAGCGTGCAGCGAGCTCACTGCCCTGGACTTCAAGAGAGCAGACTTTGGCCTCTTCAGGAACCTGCTTAGGAAGGTTCCATGGGATATAGCCCTAGAGGGCAGGGGAGCCCAAGGTTGTTGGTTGATATTCAAGGATCTCCTACTACAAGCTCAAGAGTATTGCATCGCAACTAGAAGGAAGTGCAGCAGGACGGCCAGGAGACCTGACTGGATGGATAAGGAGCTGCTGAGGAAACTTGGAAGGAAAAAAAAGGCTTATAAAAGGTGGAAGCAAGGACAGGCAGTCTGGGAAGAATACAGGGATGTTGTCTGAGAAGCTATGGACCAGGTTAGGAAAGCTAAGGCCCAGTTAGAATTAAACTTGGCTAGGGGTGTGAAAGATAACAGGAAGGGATTCTATAGTTACATTGCAAATGAAAGATAGGGTAGGGACAACGTAGGCCCCCTCCAGAAACTATCAAGAGAACTGGCTACCCTAGATTTGCAGACGGCTGAGGTTCTTCATGACTTCTTTGCCTCTGTCTTCACTGGCAAAGGCTCTGACCGCACCACCCAAGTCTTGGAATGCAGACACAGGGAATGTGAGAATAAAGACCCTAGGCCCACTGTAGGAGAGGATCTGGTTTGAGACCATCCTAAAAACCTAAACGTACACAAGTCCATGGGACCTGGACATCCATCTGCGGGTCCTGAAGGAGCTGGCAAATGAAGTTGCTAAGACACTGGCCATCATATTTGAAAAATCATGGCACTCAGGTGAAGTTCCTGATGACTGGAGAAAGGGAAATATGACCCCATTTTTCAAGAAGGGGAAAATGGATGAGCCAGGGAATTACAGACCAGTCAGTCTCACCTTTCCTCAGTCCTCAGTCTCCTCTCAGCACCTGAGGTTCACGGACTCAATCCAAATACACCATGGGGCTCATGAAAACCTTTGGGATTTGTCAAGCCTTGCAGATTGCACAGCACATTTTAGGATTCCGAGTGCAGGAAGATTGCAAAGGGCAACGGATAAAAGTTATTTTGAATTTTTTTTTCTTACTTTTCAGTTTAGAAATTTCTGTGACTTCGGGAATGCCTGGCACAGGGATCACTAGAACCTGCCAGCACCCCTCCTGCCTTCCGCAATGCCCAGTGGGCTTGCGTGGGCCTTGACTGTCCCCTTGTGCTGAGCTCCCAGTGACAGATTTACAGGAGGGTGAAAATTTATGAAACCGTTCTAGCAGTGATTATATTTGAAAAGTTTGTAGTTTGCAAAGAAAGCCTTTGTACATATGTTAAAATTTTGTAACTTTGCTGTTCTGTATTTTAGGTACTGTTCCAGTAGGTGATTGTGTTTAGAAATCATAAATCAATAGAGAAGCTTCATACGCTGAATACTGCAGTTGTGTGGGTTTGTATCTTAGGTACTTTATAACTAAAGGCTACAATGGTGACTTTAGGAATAGAGACAAATATAACCTAACCCTAACCCTAACCCTAACCCTAACCCCGTAACCCTAACCCTAACCCTAACCCTAACCCCTAACCCTAACCCTAACCCCTAACCCCTAACCCTAATCCTAACCCCTAACCCTAACCCTAACAGTAACCCTAACCCCCTAACCCTAACCCCCTAACCCTAACCCTAGCACCCTAACCCTAACCCTAACCCTAACCCTCATCATCCTCCTTATCTACACAGAGAAACCAAGGGAGTCCCCCTGACAGATCCCATGGACTGTCCGAGGCAGCAGGCTCTGACTGGGAGGTAGAAGTTCTCCTGCCCTGACACCTTCTCAGCACCTCTGACACCAGCAGCTCCTGCACACAGAAGGCTCCTGCTTCGCCCCCAGCACCTCTGCAGGCAGAGCTCAGCTCCAAGCACAGGAACAAGCCCAGCGCCTCCTCCTCACCCATCCCCTGCTCCTACAGCTGGGATGGCACCAGCACATCTCCTGACAGCTTCTCCTCCCTTTAGAGCACGCACCCACCATGTGTTTCAAGGCAACACTAAAACAGGATTGCAAAGTCAAAGAACATGTACCTGGATGCGCAGGGCAGCCACGGGAAATGCAGCCTCCCGAGGGAGGGGTCTCCTCTGCACTGGTTCCTGCAGGGCTCTGGCTCCTTAAATAGCCCACGCTCAGCGTGGGGGCCCCGTCACAATGGGTGTCTCCACAGCGACCGCCAGGGCTTTGTGATGGCTTCAGAACATGCAACTCTGTCTGAGGACAGGTGAGCAGTCAACAGAGAGTTGATGGGTCAGGTTTAAAGGGAGAACAGCCATGGGAGACATTACTGTGGGCATCTGCTAGAGACCACCTGATCAAGAGGACTCTGTGGATGAAGCACTCTACAGACAGATAGGAAGAGCCTCACGCTCGCAGGCCCTTGTTCTCATGGGGGACTTCAACCACCCTGACATCTGTTGGAGCAATGCTACGGCCCAGCACAAGCAATCCAGGAGGTTCCTCGATTGTGTGGAAGATAACTTCCTTCTGCAAGTAATAGAGGAGCCGACAAGGAGGGGTGCCATGCCAGACCTCATGCTCACCAACAGGGAAGGGCTCATTGGAAATGTGACACTCCAGAGCAGCCTTGGTTGCAGCCATCATGAGATGGTCGAATTTGAGATCCTCAGCACAGTGAGAAGAGCGTGCAGCGAGCTCACTGCCCTGGACTTCAAGAGAGCAGACTTTGGCCTCTTCAGGAACCTGCTTAGGAAGGTTCCATGGGATATAGCCCTAGAGGGCAGGGGAGCCCAAGGTTGTTGGTTGATATTCAAGGATCTCCTACTACAAGCTCAAGAGTATTGCATCGCAACTAGAAGGAAGTGCAGCAGGACGGCCAGGAGACCTGACTGGATGGATAAGGAGCTGCTGAGGAAACTTGGAAGGCAAAAAAAGGCTTATAAAAGGTGGAAGCAAGGACAGGCAGTCTGGGAAGAATACAGGGATGTTGTCTGAGAAGCTATGGACCAGGTTAGGAAAGCTAAGGCCCAGTTAGAATTAAACTTGGCTAGGGGTGTGAAAGATAACAGGAAGGGATTCTATAGTTACATTGCAAATGAAAGATAGGGTAGGGACAACGTAGGCCCCCTCCAGAAACTATCAAGAGAACTGGCTACCCTAGATTTGCAGACGGCTGAGGTTCTTCATGACTTCTTTGCCTCTGTCTTCACTGGCAAAGGCTCTGACCGCACCACCCAAGTCTTGGAATGCAGACACAGGGAATGTGAGAATAAAGACCCTAGGCCCACTGTAGGAGAGGATCTGGTTTGAGACCATCCTAAAAACCTAAACGTACACAAGTCCATGGGACCTGGACATCCATCTGCGGGTCCTGAAGGAGCTGGCAAATGAAGTTGCTAAGACACTGGCCATCATATTTGAAAAATCATGGCACTCAGGTGAAGTTCCTGATGACTGGAGAAAGGGAAATATGACCCCATTTTTCAAGAAGGGGAAAATGGATGAGCCAGGGAATTACAGACCAGTCAGTCTCACCTTTCCTCAGTCCTCAGTCTCCTCTCAGCACCTGAGGTTCACGGACTCAATCCAAATACACCATGGGGCTCATGAAAACCTTTGGGATTTGTCAAGCCTTGCAGATTGCACAGCACATTTTAGGATTCCGAGTGCAGGAAGATTGCAAAGGGCAACGGATAAAAGTTATTTTGAATTTTTTTTTCTTACTTTTCGTTTAGAAATTTCTGTGACTTCGGGAATGCCTGGCACAGGGATCACTAGAACCTGCCAGCACCCCTCCTGCCTTCCGCAATGCCCAGTGGGCTTGCGTGGGCCTTGACTGTCCCCTTGTGCTGAGCTCCCAGTGACAGATTTACAGGAGGGTGAAAATTTATGAAACCGTTCTAGCAGTGATTATATTTGAAAAGTTTGTAGTTTGCAAAGAAAGCCTTTGTACGTATGTTAAAATTTTGTAACTTTGCTGTTCTGTATTTTAGGTACTGTTCCAGTAGGTGATTGTGTTTAGAAATCATAAATCAATAGAGAAGCTTCATACGCTGAATACTGCAGTTGTGTGGGTTTGTAACTTAGGTACTTTATAACTAAAGGCTACAATGGTGACTTTAGGAATGGAGAAAAATATAACCTAACCCTAACACTAACCCTAACCCTAACCCCGTAACCCTAACCCTAACCCCTAACCCTAACCCTAACTCTAACCCAAACCCTAACCCTAACCCCTAACCCTAAACCTAACCC
This sequence comes from Psittacula echo, assembly GCF_963264785.1. NCBI lineage: Eukaryota > Metazoa > Chordata > Aves > Psittaciformes > Psittacidae > Psittacula > Psittacula echo. Next base: position 997,060 of record NW_027664267.1, read on the forward strand.
TAACCCTAACCCCTAACCCTAACCCCTAACCCTAACAGTAACCCTAACCCCCTAACCCTAACCCCCTAACCCTAACACCCTAACCCTAACCCTAACCCTAACCCTCATCATCCTCCTTATCTACACAGAGAAACCAAGGGAGTCCCCCTGACAGATCCCATGGACTGTCCGAGGCAGCAGGCTCTGACTGGGAGGTAGAAGTTCTCCTGCCCTGACACCTTCTCAGCACCTCTGACACCAGCAGCTCCTGCACACAGAAGGCTCCTGCTTCGCCCCCAGCACCTCTGCAGGCAGAGCTCAGCTCCAAGCACAGGAACAAGCCCAGCGCCTCCTCCTCACCCATCCCCTGCTCCTACAGCTGGGATGGCACCAGCACATCTCCTGACAGCTTCTCCTCCCTTTAGAGCACGCACCCACCATGTGTTTCAAGGCAACACTAAAACAGGATTGCAAAGTCAAAGAACATGTACCTGGATGCGCAGGGCAGCCACGGGAAATGCAGCCTCCCGAGGGAGGGGTCTCCTCTGCACTGGTTCCTGCAGGGCTCTGGCTCCTTAAATAGCCCACGCTCAGCGTGGGGGCCCCGTCACAATGGGTGTCTCCACAGCGACCGCCAGGGCTTTGTGATGGCTTCAGAACATGCAACTCTGTCTGAGGACAGGTGAGCAGTCAACAGAGAGTTGATGGGTCAGGTTTAAAGGGAGAACAGCCATGGGAGACATTACTGTGGGCATCTGCTAGAGACCACCTGATCAAGAGGACTCTGTGGATGAAGCACTCTACAGACAGATAGGAAGAGCCTCACGCTCGCAGGCCCTTGTTCTCATGGGGGACTTCAACCACCCTGACATCTGTTGGAGCAATGCTACGGCCCAGCACAAGCAATCCAGGAGGTTCCTCGATTGTGTGGAAGATAACTTCCTTCTGCAAGTAATAGAGGAGCCGACAAGGAGGGGTGCCATGCCAGACCTCATGCTCACCAACAGGGAAGGGCTCATTGGAAATGTGACACTCCAGAGCAGCCTTGGTTGCAGCCATCATGAGATGGTCGAATTTGAGATCCTCAGCACAGTGAGAAGAGCGTGCAGCGAGCTCACTGCCCTGGACTTCAAGAGAGCAGACTTTGGCCTCTTCAGGAACCTGCTTAGGAAGGTTCCATGGGATATAGCCCTAGAGGGCAGGGGAGCCCAAGGTTGTTGGTTGATATTCAAGGATCTCCTACTACAAGCTCAAGAGTATTGCATCGCAACTAGAAGGAAGTGCAGCAGGACGGCCAGGAGACCTGACTGGATGGATAAGGAGCTGCTGAGGAAACTTGGAAGGCAAAAAAAGGCTTATAAAAGGTGGAAGCAAGGACAGGCAGTCTGGGAAGAATACAGGGATGTTGTCTGAGAAGCTATGGACCAGGTTAGGAAAGCTAAGGCCCAGTTAGAATTAAACTTGGCTAGGGGTGTGAAAGATAACAGGAAGGGATTCTATAGTTACATTGCAAATGAAAGATAGGGTAGGGACAACGTAGGCCCCCTCCAGAAACTATCAAGAGAACTGGCTACCCTAGATTTGCAGACGGCTGAGGTTCTTCATGACTTCTTTGCCTCTGTCTTCACTGGCAAAGGCTCTGACCGCACCACCCAAGTCTTGGAATGCAGACACAGGGAATGTGAGAATAAAGACCCTAGGCCCACTGTAGGAGAGGATCTGGTTTGAGACCATCCTAAAAACCTAAACGTACACAAGTCCATGGGACCTGGACATCCATCTGCGGGTCCTGAAGGAGCTGGCAAATGAAGTTGCTAAGACACTGGCCATCATATTTGAAAAATCATGGCACTCAGGTGAAGTTCCTGATGACTGGAGAAAGGGAAATATGACCCCATTTTTCAAGAAGGGGAAAATGGATGAGCCAGGGAATTACAGACCAGTCAGTCTCACCTTTCCTCAGTCCTCAGTCTCCTCTCAGCACCTGAGGTTCACGGACTCAATCCAAATACACCATGGGGCTCATGAAAACCTTTGGGATTTGTCAAGCCTTGCAGATTGCACAGCACATTTTAGGATTCCGAGTGCAGGAAGATTGCAAAGGGCAACGGATAAAAGTTATTTTGAATTTTTTTTTCTTACTTTTCGTTTAGAAATTTCTGTGACTTCGGGAATGCCTGGCACAGGGATCACTAGAACCTGCCAGCACCCCTCCTGCCTTCCGCAATGCCCAGTGGGCTTGCGTGGGCCTTGACTGTCCCCTTGTGCTGAGCTCCCAGTGACAGATTTACAGGAGGGTGAAAATTTATGAAACCGTTCTAGCAGTGATTATATTTGAAAAGTTTGTAGTTTGCAAAGAAAGCCTTTGTACGTATGTTAAAATTTTGTAACTTTGCTGTTCTGTATTTTAGGTACTGTTCCAGTAGGTGATTGTGTTTAGAAATCATAAATCAATAGAGAAGCTTCATACGCTGAATACTGCAGTTGTGTGGGTTTGTAACTTAGGTACTTTATAACTAAAGGCTACAATGGTGACTTTAGGAATGGAGAAAAATATAACCTAACCCTAACACTAACCCTAACCCTAACCCCGTAACCCTAACCCTAACCCCTAACCCTAACCCTAACTCTAACCCAAACCCTAACCCTAACCCCTAACCCTAAACCTAACCCTAACCCTAACCCCTAACCCTAACCCCTAACCCTAACAGTAACCCTAACCCCCTAACCCTAACCCCCTAACCCTAACACCCTAACCCTAACCCTAACCCTAACCCTCATCATCCTCCTTATCTACACAGAGAAACCAAGGGAGTCCCCCTGACAGATCCCATGGACTGTCCGAGGCAGCAGGCTCTGACTGGGAGGTAGAAGTTCTCCTGCCCTGACACCTTCTCAGCACCTCTGACACCAGCAGCTCCTGCACACAGAAGGCTCCTGCTTCGCCCCCAGCACCTCTGCAGGCAGAGCTCAGCTCCAAGCACAGGAACAAGCCCAGCGCCTCCTCCTCACCCATCCCCTGCTCCTACAGCTGGGATGGCACCAGCACATCTCCTGACAGCTTCTCCTCCCTTTAGAGCACGCACCCACCATGTGTTTCAAGGCAACACTAAAACAGGATTGCAAAGTCAAAGAACATGTACCTGGATGCGCAGGGCAGGCACGGGAAATGCAGCCTCCCGAGGGAGGGGTCTCCTCTGCACTGGTTCCTGCAGGGCTCTGGCTCCTTAAATAGCCCACGCTCAGCGTGGGGGCCCCGTCACAATGGGTGTCTCCACAGCGACCGCCAGGGCTTTGTGATGGCTTCAGAACATGCAACTCTGTCTGAGGACAGGTGAGCAGTCAACAGAGAGTTGATGGGTCAGGTTTAAAGGGAGAACAGCCATGGGAGACATTACTGTGGGCATCTGCTAGAGACCACCTGATCAAGAGGACTCTGTGGATGAAGCACTCTACAGACAGATAGGAAGAGCCTCACGCTCGCAGGCCCTTGTTCTCATGGGGGACTTCAACCACCCTGACATCTGTTGGAGCAATGCTACGGCCCAGCACAAGCAATCCAGGAGGTTCCTCGATTGTGTGGAAGATAACTTCCTTCTGCAAGTAATAGAGGAGCCGACAAGGAGGGGTGCCATGCCAGACCTCATGCTCACCAACAGGGAAGGGCTCATTGGAAATGTGACACTCCAGAGCAGCCTTGGTTGCAGCCATCATGAGATGGTCGAATTTGAGATCCTCAGCACAGTGAGAAGAGCGTGCAGCGAGCTCACTGCCCTGGACTTCAAGAGAGCAGACTTTGGCCTCTTCAGGAACCTGCTTAGGAAGGTTCCATGGGATATAGCCCTAGAGGGCAGGGGAGCCCAAGGTTGTTGGTTGATATTCAAGGATCTCCTACTACAAGCTCAAGAGTATTGCATCGCAACTAGAAGGAAGTGCAGCAGGACGGCCAGGAGACCTGACTGGATGGATAAGGAGCTGCTGAGGAAACTTGGAAGGCAAAAAAAGGCTTATAAAAGGTGGAAGCAAGGACAGGCAGTCTGGGAAGAATACAGGGATGTTGTCTGAGAAGCTATGGACCAGGTTAGGAAAGCTAAGGCCCAGTTAGAATTAAACTTGGCTAGGGGTGTGAAAGATAACAGGAAGGGATTCTATAGTTACATTGCAAATGAAAGATAGGGTAGGGACAACGTAGGCCCCCTCCAGAAACTATCAAGAGAACTGGCTACCCTAGATTTGCAGACGGCTGAGGTTCTTCATGACTTCTTTGCCTCTGTCTTCACTGGCAAAGGCTCTGACCGCACCACCCAAGTCTTGGAATGCAGACACAGGGAATGTGAGAATAAAGACCCTAGGCCCACTGTAGGAGAGGATCTGGTTTGAGACCATCCTAAAAACCTAAACGTACACAAGTCCATGGGACCTGGACATCCATCTGCGGGTCCTGAAGGAGCTGGCAAATGAAGTTGCTAAGACACTGGCCATCATATTTGAAAAATCATGGCACTCAGGTGAAGTTCCTGATGACTGGAGAAAGGGAAATATGACCCCATTTTTCAAGAAGGGGAAAATGGATGAGCCAGGGAATTACAGACCAGTCAGTCTCACCTTTCCTCAGTCCTCAGTCTCCTCTCAGCACCTGAGGTTCACGGACTCAATCCAAATACACCATGGGGCTCATGAAAACCTTTGGGATTTGTCAAGCCTTGCAGATTGCACAGCACATTTTAGGATTCCGAGTGCAGGAAGATTGCAAAGGGCAACGGATAAAAGTTATTTTGAATTTTTTTTTCTTACTTTTCAGTTTAGAAATTTCTGTGACTTCGGGAATGCCTGGCACAGGGATCACTAGAACCTGCCAGCACCCCTCCTGCCTTCCGCAATGCCCAGTGGGCTTGCGTGGGCCTTGACTGTCCCCTTGTGCTGAGCTCCCAGTGACAGATTTACAGGAGGGTGAAAATTTATGAAACCGTTCTAGCAGTGATTATATTTGAAAAGTTTGTAGTTTGCAAAGAAAGCCTTTGTACATAGGTTAAAATTTTGTAACTTTGCTGTTCTGTCTTTTAGGTACTGTTCCAGTAGGTGATTGTGTTTAGAAATCATAAATCAATAGAGAAGCTTCATATGCTGAATACTGCAGTTGTGTGGGTTTGTATCTTAGGTACTTTATAACTAAAGGCTACAATGGTGACTTTAGGAATAGAGACAAATATAACCTAACCCTAACCCTAACCCTAACCCCCTAACCCTAACCCTAACCCTAACCCTAACCCTAACCCCTAACCCTAACCCTAACCCTAACCCCTAACCCCTAACCCTAACCCTAACCCTAACCCCTAACCCTAACCCTAACAGTAACCCTAACCCCCTAACCCTAACCCTAGCACCCTAACCCTAACCCTAACCCTAACCCTCATCATCCTCCTTATCTACACAGAGAAACCAAGGGAGTCCCCCTGACAGATCCCATGGACTGTCCGAGGCAGCAGGCTCTGACTGGGAGGTAGAAGTTCTCCTGCCCTGACACCTTCTCAGCACCTCTGACACCAGCAGCTCCTGCACACAGAAGGCTCCTGCTTCGCCCCCAGCACCTCTGCAGGCAGAGCTCAGCTCCAAGCACAGGAACAAGCCCAGCGCCTCCTCCTCACCCATCCCCTGCTCCTACAGCTGGGATGGCACCAGCACATCTCCTGACAGCTTCTCCTCCCTTTAGAGCACGCACCCACCATGTGTTTCAAGGCAACACTAAAACAGGATTGCAAAGTCAAAGAACATGTACCTGGATGCGCAGGGCAGCCACGGGAAATGCAGCCTCCCGAGGGAGGGGTCTCCTCTGCACTGGTTCCTGCAGGGCTCTGGCTCCTTAAATAGCCCACGCTCAGCGTGGGGGCCCCGTCACAATGGGTGTCTCCACAGCGACCGCCAGGGCTTTGTGATGGCTTCAGAACATGCAACTCTGTCTGAGGACAGGTGAGCAGTCAACAGAGAGTTGATGGGTCAGGTTTAAAGGGAGAACAGCCATGGGAGACATTACTGTGGGCATCTGCTAGAGACCACCTGATCAAGAGCACTCTGTGGATGAAGCACTCTACAGACAGATAGGAAGAGCCTCACGCTCGCAGGCCCTTGTTCTCATGGGGGACTTCAACCACCCTGACATCTGTTGGAGCAATGCTACGGCCCAGCACAAGCAATCCAGGAGGTTCCTCGATTGTGTGGAAGATAACTTCCTTCTGCAAGTAATAGAGGAGCCGACAAGGAGGGGTGCCATGCCAGACCTCATGCTCACCAACAGGGAAGGGCTCATTGGAAATGTGACACTCCAGAGCAGCCTTGGTTGCAGCCATCATGAGATGGTCGAATTTGAGATCCTCAGCACAGTGAGAAGAGCGTGCAGCGAGCTCACTGCCCTGGACTTCAAGAGAGCAGACTTTGGCCTCTTCAGGAACCTGCTTAGGAAGGTTCCATGGGATATAGCCCTAGAGGGCAGGGGAGCCCAAGGTTGTTGGTTGATATTCAAGGATCTCCTACTACAAGCTCAAGAGTATTGCATCGCAACTAGAAGGAAGTGCAGCAGGACGGCCAGGAGACCTGACTGGATGGGTAAGGAGCTGCTGAGGAAACTTGGAAGGAAAAAAAAGGCTTATAAAAGGTGGAAGCAAGGACAGGCAGTCTGGGAAGAATACAGGGATGTTGTCTGAGAAGCTATGGACCAGGTTAGGAAAGCTAAGGCCCAGTTAGAATTAAACTTGGCTAGGGGTGTGAAAGATAACAGGAAGGGATTCTATAGTTACATTGCAAATGAAAGATAGGGTAGGGACAACGTAGGCCCCCTCCAGAAACTATCAAGAGAACTGGCTACCCTAGATTTGCAGACGGCTGAGGTTCTTCATGACTTCTTTGCCTCTGTCTTCACTGGCAAAGGCTCTGACCGCACCACCCAAGTCTTGGAATGCAGACACAGGGAATGTGAGAATAAAGACCCTAGGCCCACTGTAGGAGAGGATCTGGTTTGAGACCATCCTAAAAACCTAAACGTACACAAGTCCATGGGACCTGGACATCCATCTGCGGGTCCTGAAGGAGCTGGCAAATGAAGTTGCTAAGACACTGGCCATCATATTTGAAAAATCATGGCACTCAGGTGAAGTTCCTGATGACTGGAGAAAGGGAAATATGACCCCATTTTTCAAGAAGGGGAAAATGGATGAGCCAGGGAATTACAGACCAGTCAGTCTCACCTTTCCTCAGTCCTCAGTCTCCTCTCAGCACCTGAGGTTCACGGACTCAATCCAAATACACCATGGGGCTCATGAAAACCTTTGGGATTTGTCAAGCCTTGCAGATTGCACAGCACATTTTAGGATTCCGAGTGCAGGAAGATTGCAAAGGGCAACGGATAAAAGTTATTTTGAATTTTTTTTTCTTACTTTTCAGTTTAGAAATTTCTGTGACTTCGGGAATGCCTGGCACAGGGATCACTAGAACCTGCCAGCACCCCTCCTGCCTTCCGCAATGCCCAGTGGGCTTGCGTGGGCCTTGACTGTCCCCTTGTGCTGAGCTCCCAGTGACAGATTTACAGGAGGGTGAAAATTTATGAAACCGTTCTAGCAGTGATTATATTTGAAAAGTTTGTAGTTTGCAAAGAAAGCCTTTGTACATATGTTAAAATTTTGTAACTTTGCTGTTCTGTATTTTAGGTACTGTTCCAGTAGGTGATTGTGTTTAGAAATCATAAATCAATAGAGAAGCTTCATACGCTGAATACTGCAGTTGTGTGGGTTTGTATCTTAGGTACTTTATAACTAAAGGCTACAATGGTGACTTTAGGAATAGAGATAAATATAACCTAACCCTAACCCTAACCCTAACCCTAACCCCCTAACCCTAACCCTAACCCTAACCCTAACCCTAACCCTAACCCTAACCCTAACCTTAACCCTAACCCTAACCCCTAACCCCTAACCCTAACCCTAACCCTAACCCTAACCCCTAACCCTAACCCTAACAGTAACCCTAACCCCCTAACCCTAACCCTAACACCCTAACCCTAACCCTAACCCTAACCCTCATCATCCTCCTTATCTACACAGAGAAACCAAGGGAGTCCCCCTGACAGATCCCATGGACTGTCCGAGGCAGCAGGCTCTGACTGGGAGGTAGAAGTTCTCCTGCCCTGACACCTTCTCAGCACCTCTGACACCAGCAGCTCCTGCACACAGAAGGCTCCTGCTTCGCCCCCAGCACCTCTGCAGGCAGAGCTCAGCTCCAAGCACAGGAACAAGCCCAGCGCCTCCTCCTCACCCATCCCCTGCTCCTACAGCTGGGATGGCACCAGCACATCTCCTGACAGCTTCTCCTCCCTTTAGAGCACGCACCCACCATGTGTTTCAAGGCAACACTAAAACAGGATTGCAAAGTCAAAGAACATGTACCTGGATGCGCAGGGCAGCCACGGGAAATGCAGCCTCCCGAGGGAGGGGTCTCCTCTGCACTGGTTCCTGCAGGGCTCTGGCTCCTTAAATAGCCCACGCTCAGCGTGGGGGCCCCGTCACAATGGGTGTCTCCACAGCGACCGCCAGGGCTTTGTGATGGCTTCAGAACATGCAACTCTGTCTGAGGACAGGTGAGCAGTCAACAGAGAGTTGATGGGTCAGGTTTAAAGGGAGAACAGCCATGGGAGACATTACTGTGGGCATCTGCTAGAGACCACCTGATCAAGAGGACTCTGTGGATGAAGCACTCTACAGACAGATAGGAAGAGCCTCACGCTCGCAGGCCCTTGTTCTCATGGGGGACTTCAACCACCCTGACATCTGTTGGAGCAATGCTACGGCCCAGCACAAGCAATCCAGGAGGTTCCTCGATTGTGTGGAAGATAACTTCCTTCTGCAAGTAATAGAGGAGCCGACAAGGAGGGGTGCCATGCCAGACCTCATGCTCACCAACAGGGAAGGGCTCATTGGAAATGTGACACTCCAGAGCAGCCTTGGTTGCAGCCATCATGAGATGGTCGAATTTGAGATCCTCAGCACAGTGAGAAGAGCGTGCAGCGAGCTCACTGCCCTGGACTTCAAGAGAGCAGACTTTGGCCTCTTCAGAAACCTGCTTAGGAAGGTTCCATGGGATATAGCCCTAGAGGGCAGGGGAGCCCAAGGTTGTTGGTTGATATTCAAGGATCTCCTACTACAAGCTCAAGAGTATTGCATCGCAACTAGAAGGAAGTGCAGCAGGACGGCCAGGAGACCTGACTGGATGGATAAGGAGCTGCTGAGGAAACTTGGAAGGAAAAAAAAGGCTTATAAAAGGTGGAAGCAAGGACAGGCAGTCTGGGAAGAATACAGGGATGTTGTCTGAGAAGCTATGGACCAGGTTAGGAAAGCTAAGGCCCAGTTAGAATTAAACTTGGCTAGGGGTGTGAAAGATAACAGGAAGGGATTCTATAGTTACATTGCAAATGAAAGATAGGGTAGGGACAACGTAGGCCCCCTCCAGAAACTATCAAGAGAACTGGCTACCCTAGATTTGCAGACGGCTGAGGTTCTTCATGACTTCTTTGCCTCTGTCTTCACTGGCAAAGGCTCTGACCGCATCACCCAAGTCTTGGAATGCAGACACAGGGAATGTGAGAATAAAGACCCTAGGCCCACTGTAGGAGAGGATCTGGTTTGAGACCATCCTAAAAACCTAAACGTACACAAGTCCATGGGACCTGGACATCCATCTGCGGGTCCTGAAGGAGCTGGCAAATGAAGTTGCTAAGACACTGGCCATCATATTTGAAAAATCATGGCACTCAGGTGAAGTTCCTGATGACTGGAGAAAGGGAAATATGACCCCATTTTTCAAGAAGGGGAAAATGGATGAGCCAGGGAATTACAGACCAGTCAGTCTCACCTTTCCTCAGCCCTCAGTCTCCTCTCAGCACCTGAGGTTCACGGACTCAATCCAAATACACCATGGGGCTCATGAAAACCTTTGGGATTTGTCAAGCCTTGCAGATTGCACAGCACATTTTAGGATTCCGAGTGCAGGAAGATTGCAAAGGGCAACGGATAAAAGTTATTTTGAATTTTTTTTTCTTACTTTTCAGTTTAGAAATTTCTGTGACTTCGGGAATGCCTGGCACAGGGATCACTAGAACCTGCCAGCACCCCTCCTGCCTTCCGCAATGCCCAGTGGGCTTGCGTGGGCCTTGACTGTCCCCTTGTGCTGAGCTCCCAGTGACAGATTTACAGGAGGGTGAAAATTTATGAAACCGTTCTAGCAGTGATTATATTTGAAAAGTTTGTAGTTTGCAAAGAAAGCCTTTGTACGTATGTTAAAATTTTGTAACTTTGCTGTTCTGTATTTTAGGTACTGTTCCAGTAGGTGATTGTGTTTAGAAATCATAAATCAATAGAGAAGCTTCATACGCTGAATACTGCAGTTGTGTGGGTTTGTAACTTAGGTACTTTATAACTAAAGGCTACAATGGTGACTTTAGGAATGGAGAAAAATATAACCTAACCCTAACACTAACCCTAACCCTAACCCCGTAACCCTAACCCTAACCCCTAACCCTAACCCTAACTCTAACCCAAACCCTAACCCTAACCCCTAACCCTAAACCTAACCCTAACCCTAACCCCTAACCCTAACCCCTAACCCTAACAGTAACCCTAACCCCCTAACCCTAACCCCCTAACCCTAACACCCTAACCCTAACCCTAACCCTAACCCTCATCATCCTCCTTATCTACACAGAGAAACCAAGGGAGTCCCCCTGACAGATCCCATGGACTGTCCGAGGCAGCAGGCTCTGACTGGGAGGTAGAAGTTCTCCTGCCCTGACACCTTCTCAGCACCTCTGACACCAGCAGCTCCTGCACACAGAAGGCTCCTGCTTCGCCCCCAGCACCTCTGCAGGCAGAGCTCAGCTCCAAGCACAGGAACAAGCCCAGCGCCTCCTCCTCACCCATCCCCTGCTCCTACAGCTGGGATGGCACCAGCACATCTCCTGACAGCTTCTCCTCCCTTTAGAGCACGCACCCACCATGTGTTTCAAGGCAACACTAAAACAGGATTGCAAAGTCAAAGAACATGTACCTGGATGCGCAGGGCAGGCACGGGAAATGCAGCCTCCCGAGGGAGGGGTCTCCTCTGCACTGGTTCCTGCAGGGCTCTGGCTCCTTAAATAGCCCACGCTCAGCGTGGGGGCCCCGTCACAATGGGTGTCTCCACAGCGACCGCCAGGGCTTTGTGATGGCTTCAGAACATGCAACTCTGTCTGAGGACAGGTGAGCAGTCAACAGAGAGTTGATGGGTCAGGTTTAAAGGGAGAACAGCCATGGGAGACATTACTGTGGGCATCTGCTAGAGACCACCTGATCAAGAGGACTCTGTGGATGAAGCACTCTACAGACAGATAGGAAGAGCCTCACGCTCGCAGGCCCTTGTTCTCATGGGGGACTTCAACCACCCTGACATCTGTTGGAGCAATGCTACGGCCCAGCACAAGCAATCCAGGAGGTTCCTCGATTGTGTGGAAGATAACTTCCTTCTGCAAGTAATAGAGGAGCCGACAAGGAGGGGTGCCATGCCAGACCTCATGCTCACCAACAGGGAAGGGCTCATTGGAAATGTGACACTCCAGAGCAGCCTTGGTTGCAGCCATCATGAGATGGTCGAATTTGAGATCCTCAGCACAGTGAGAAGAGCGTGCAGCGAGCTCACTGCCCTGGACTTCAAGAGAGCAGACTTTGGCCTCTTCAGGAACCTGCTTAGGAAGGTTCCATGGGATATAGCCCTAGAGGGCAGGGGAGCCCAAGGTTGTTGGTTGATATTCAAGGATCTCCTACTACAAGCTCAAGAGTATTGCATCGCAACTAGAAGGAAGTGCAGCAGGACGGCCAGGAGACCTGACTGGATGGATAAGGAGCTGCTGAGGAAACTTGGAAGGAAAAAAAAGGCTTATAAAAGGTGGAAGCAAGGACAGGCAGTCTGGGAAGAATACAGGGATGTTGTCTGAGAAGCTATGGACCAGGTGAGGAAAGCTAAGGCCCAGTTAGAATTAAACTTGGCTAGGGGTGTGAAAGATAACAGGAAGGGATTCTATAGTTACATTGCAAATGAAAGATAGGGTAGGGACAACGTAGGCCCCCTCCAGAAACTATCAAGAGAACTGGCTACCCTAGATTTGCAGACGGCTGAGGTTCTTCATGACTTCTTTGCCTCTGTCTTCACTGGCAAAGGCTCTGACCGCACCACCCAAGTCTTGGAATGCAGACACAGGGAATGTGAGAATAAAGACCCTAGGCCCACTGTAGGAGAGGATCTGGTTTGAGACCATCCTAAAAACCTAAACGTACACAAGTCCATGGGACCTGGACATCCATCTGCGGGTCCTGAAGGAGCTGGCAAATGAAGTTGCTAAGACACTGGCCATCATATTTGAAAAATCATGGCACTCAGGTGAAGTTCCTGATGACTGGAGAAAGGGAAATATGACCCCATTTTTCAAGAAGGGGAAAATGGATGAGCCAGGGAATTACAGACCAGTCAGTCTCACCTTTCCTCAGTCCTCAGTCTCCTCTCAGCACCTGAGGTTCACGGACTCAATCCAAATACACCATGGGGCTCATGAAAACCTTTGGGATTTGTCAAGCCTTGCAGATTGCACAGCACATTTTAGGATTCCGAGTGCAGGAAGATTGCAAAGGGCAACGGATAAAAGTTATTTTGAATTTTTTTTTCTTACTTTTCGTTTAGAAATTTCTGTGACTTCGGGAATGCCTGGCACAGGGATCACTAGAACCTGCCAGCACCCCTCCTGCCTTCCGCAATGCCCAGTGGGCTTGCGTGGGCCTTGACTGTCCCCTTGTGCTGAGCTCCCAGTGACAGATTTACAGGAGGGTGAAAATTTATGAAACCGTTCTAGCAGTGATTATATTTGAAAAGTTTGTAGTTTGCAAAGAAAGCCTTTGTACGTATGTTAAAATTTTGTAACTTTGCTGTTCTGTATTTTAGGTACTGTTCCAGTAGGTGATTGTGTTTAGAAATCATAAATCAATAGAGAAGCTTCATACGCTGAATACTGCAGTTGTGTGGGTTTGTAACTTAGGTACTTTATAACTAAAGGCTACAATGGTGACTTTAGGAATGGAGAAAAATATAACCTAACCCTAACACTAACCCTAACCCTAACCCCGTAACCCTAACCCTAACCCCTAACCCTAACCCTAACTCTAACCCAAACCCTAACCCTAACCCCTAACCCTAAACCTAACCCTAACCCTAACCCCTAACCCTAACCCCTAACCCTAACAGTAACCCTAACCCCCTAACCCTAACCCCCTAACCCTAACACCCTAACCCTAACCCTAACCCTAACCCTCATCATCCTCCTTATCTACACAGAGAAACCAAGGGAGTCCCCCTGACAGATCCCATGGACTGTCCGAGGCAGCAGGCTCTGACTGGGAGGTAGAAGTTCTCCTGCCCTGACACCTTCTCAGCACCTCTGACACCAGCAGCTCCTGCACACAGAAGGCTCCTGCTTCGCCCCCAGCACCTCTGCAGGCAGAGCTCAGCTCCAAGCACAGGAACAAGCCCAGCGCCTCCTCCTCACCCATCCCCTGCTCCTACAGCTGGGATGGCACCAGCACATCTCCTGACAGCTTCTCCTCCCTTTAGAGCACGCACCCACCATGTGTTTCAAGGCAACACTAAAACAGGATTGCAAAGTCAAAGAACATGTACCTGGATGCGCAGGGCAGCCACGGGAAATGCAGCCTCCCGAGGGAGGGGTCTCCTCTGCACTGGTTCCTGCAGGGCTCTGGCTCCTTAAATAGCCCACGCTCAGCGTGGGGGCCCCGTCACAATGGGTGTCTCCACAGCGACCGCCAGGGCTTTGTGATGGCTTCAGAACATGCAACTCTGTCTGAGGACAGGTGAGCAGTCAACAGAGAGTTGATGGGTCAGGTTTAAAGGGAGAACAGCCATGGGAGACATTACTGTGGGCATCTGCTAGAGACCACCTGATCAAGAGGACTCTGTGGATGAAGCACTCTACAGACAGATAGGAAGAGCCTCACGCTCGCAGGCCCTTGTTCTCATGGGGGACTTCAACCACCCTGACATCTGTTGGAGCAATGCTACGGCCCAGCACAAGCAATCCAGGAGGTTCCTCGATTGTGTGGAAGATAACTTCCTTCTGCAAGTAATAGAGGAGCCGACAAGGAGGGGTGCCATGCCAGACCTCATGCTCACCAACAGGGAAGGGCTCATTGGAAATGTGACACTCCAGAGCAGCCTTGGTTGCAGCCATCATGAGATGGTCGAATTTGAGATCCTCAGCACAGTGAGAAGAGCGTGCAGCGAGCTCACTGCCCTGGACTTCAAGAGAGCAGACTTTGGCCTCTTCAGGAACCTGCTTAGGAAGGTTCCATGGGATATAGCCCTAGAGGGCAGGGGAGCCCAAGGTTGTTGGTTGATATTCAAGGATCTCCTACTACAAGCTCAAGAGTATTGCATCGCAACTAGAAGGAAGTGCAGCAGGACGGCCAGGAGACCTGACTGGATGGATAAGGAGCTGCTGAGGAAACTTGGAAGGAAAAAAAAGGCTTATAAAAGGTGGAAGCAAGGACAGGCAGTCTGGGAAGAATACAGGGATGTTGTCTGAGAAGCTATGGACCAGGTGAGGAAAGCTAAGGCCCAGTTAGAATTAAACTTGGCTAGGGGTGTGAAAGATAACAGGAAGGGATTCTATAGTTACATTGCAAATGAAAGATAGGGTAGGGACAACGTAGGCCCCCTCCAGAAACTATCAAGAGAACTGGCTACCCTAGATTTGCAGACGGCTGAGGTTCTTCATGACTTCTTTGCCTCTGTCTTCACTGGCAAAGGCTCTGACCGCACCACCCAAGTCTTGGAATGCAGACACAGGGAATGTGAGAATAAAGACCCTAGGCCCACTGTAGGAGAGGATCTGGTTTGAGACCATCCTAAAAACCTAAACGTACACAAGTCCATGGGACCTGGACATCCATCTGCGGGTCCTGAAGGAGCTGGCAAATGAAGTTGCTAAGACACTGGCCATCATATTTGAAAAATCATGGCACTCAGGTGAAGTTCCTGATGACTGGAGAAAGGGAAATATGACCCCATTTTTCAAGAAGGGGAAAATGGATGAGCCAGGGAATTACAGACCAGTCAGTCTCAC
The DNA here is from genome assembly GCF_963264785.1 of Psittacula echo. Taxonomy (NCBI): domain Eukaryota; kingdom Metazoa; phylum Chordata; class Aves; order Psittaciformes; family Psittacidae; genus Psittacula; species Psittacula echo. Next base: position 1,012,238 of record NW_027664267.1, read on the forward strand.
CTTTCCTCAGTCCTCAGTCTCCTCTCAGCACCTGAGGTTCACGGACTCAATCCAAATACACCATGGGGCTCATGAAAACCTTTGGGATTTGTCAAGCCTTGCAGATTGCACAGCACATTTTAGGATTCCGAGTGCAGGAAGATTGCAAAGGGCAACGGATAAAAGTTATTTTGAATTTTTTTTTCTTACTTTTCGTTTAGAAATTTCTGTGACTTCGGGAATGCCTGGCACAGGGATCACTAGAACCTGCCAGCACCCCTCCTGCCTTCCGCAATGCCCAGTGGGCTTGCGTGGGCCTTGACTGTCCCCTTGTGCTGAGCTCCCAGTGACAGATTTACAGGAGGGTGAAAATTTATGAAACCGTTCTAGCAGTGATTATATTTGAAAAGTTTGTAGTTTGCAAAGAAAGCCTTTGTACGTATGTTAAAATTTTGTAACTTTGCTGTTCTGTATTTTAGGTACTGTTCCAGTAGGTGATTGTGTTTAGAAATCATAAATCAATAGAGAAGCTTCATACGCTGAATACTGCAGTTGTGTGGGTTTGTAACTTAGGTACTTTATAACTAAAGGCTACAATGGTGACTTTAGGAATGGAGAAAAATATAACCTAACCCTAACACTAACCCTAACCCTAACCCCGTAACCCTAACCCTAACCCCTAACCCTAACCCTAACTCTAACCCAAACCCTAACCCTAACCCCTAACCCTAAACCTAACCCTAACCCTAACCCCTAACCCTAACCCCTAACCCTAACAGTAACCCTAACCCCCTAACCCTAACCCCCTAACCCTAACACCCTAACCCTAACCCTAACCCTAACCCTCATCATCCTCCTTATCTACACAGAGAAACCAAGGGAGTCCCCCTGACAGATCCCATGGACTGTCCGAGGCAGCAGGCTCTGACTGGGAGGTAGAAGTTCTCCTGCCCTGACACCTTCTCAGCACCTCTGACACCAGCAGCTCCTGCACACAGAAGGCTCCTGCTTCGCCCCCAGCACCTCTGCAGGCAGAGCTCAGCTCCAAGCACAGGAACAAGCCCAGCGCCTCCTCCTCACCCATCCCCTGCTCCTACAGCTGGGATGGCACCAGCACATCTCCTGACAGCTTCTCCTCCCTTTAGAGCACGCACCCACCATGTGTTTCAAGGCAACACTAAAACAGGATTGCAAAGTCAAAGAACATGTACCTGGATGCGCAGGGCAGGCACGGGAAATGCAGCCTCCCGAGGGAGGGGTCTCCTCTGCACTGGTTCCTGCAGGGCTCTGGCTCCTTAAATAGCCCACGCTCAGCGTGGGGGCCCCGTCACAATGGGTGTCTCCACAGCGACCGCCAGGGCTTTGTGATGGCTTCAGAACATGCAACTCTGTCTGAGGACAGGTGAGCAGTCAACAGAGAGTTGATGGGTCAGGTTTAAAGGGAGAACAGCCATGGGAGACATTACTGTGGGCATCTGCTAGAGACCACCTGATCAAGAGGACTCTGTGGATGAAGCACTCTACAGACAGATAGGAAGAGCCTCACGCTCGCAGGCCCTTGTTCTCATGGGGGACTTCAACCACCCTGACATCTGTTGGAGCAATGCTACGGCCCAGCACAAGCAATCCAGGAGGTTCCTCGATTGTGTGGAAGATAACTTCCTTCTGCAAGTAATAGAGGAGCCGACAAGGAGGGGTGCCATGCCAGACCTCATGCTCACCAACAGGGAAGGGCTCATTGGAAATGTGACACTCCAGAGCAGCCTTGGTTGCAGCCATCATGAGATGGTCGAATTTGAGATCCTCAGCACAGTGAGAAGAGCGTGCAGCGAGCTCACTGCCCTGGACTTCAAGAGAGCAGACTTTGGCCTCTTCAGGAACCTGCTTAGGAAGGTTCCATGGGATATAGCCCTAGAGGGCAGGGGAGCCCAAGGTTGTTGGTTGATATTCAAGGATCTCCTACTACAAGCTCAAGAGTATTGCATCGCAACTAGAAGGAAGTGCAGCAGGACGGCCAGGAGACCTGACTGGATGGATAAGGAGCTGCTGAGGAAACTTGGAAGGAAAAAAAAGGCTTATAAAAGGTGGAAGCAAGGACAGGCAGTCTGGGAAGAATACAGGGATGTTGTCTGAGAAGCTATGGACCAGGTGAGGAAAGCTAAGGCCCAGTTAGAATTAAACTTGGCTAGGGGTGTGAAAGATAACAGGAAGGGATTCTATAGTTACATTGCAAATGAAAGATAGGGTAGGGACAACGTAGGCCCCCTCCAGAAACTATCAAGAGAACTGGCTACCCTAGATTTGCAGACGGCTGAGGTTCTTCATGACTTCTTTGCCTCTGTCTTCACTGGCAAAGGCTCTGACCGCACCACCCAAGTCTTGGAATGCAGACACAGGGAATGTGAGAATAAAGACCCTAGGCCCACTGTAGGAGAGGATCTGGTTTGAGACCATCCTAAAAACCTAAACGTACACAAGTCCATGGGACCTGGACATCCATCTGCGGGTCCTGAAGGAGCTGGCAAATGAAGTTGCTAAGACACTGGCCATCATATTTGAAAAATCATGGCACTCAGGTGAAGTTCCTGATGACTGGAGAAAGGGAAATATGACCCCATTTTTCAAGAAGGGGAAAATGGATGAGCCAGGGAATTACAGACCAGTCAGTCTCACCTTTCCTCAGTCCTCAGTCTCCTCTCAGCACCTGAGGTTCACGGACTCAATCCAAATACACCATGGGGCTCATGAAAACCTTTGGGATTTGTCAAGCCTTGCAGATTGCACAGCACATTTTAGGATTCCGAGTGCAGGAAGATTGCAAAGGGCAACGGATAAAAGTTATTTTGAATTTTTTTTTCTTACTTTTCGTTTAGAAATTTCTGTGACTTCGGGAATGCCTGGCACAGGGATCACTAGAACCTGCCAGCACCCCTCCTGCCTTCCGCAATGCCCAGTGGGCTTGCGTGGGCCTTGACTGTCCCCTTGTGCTGAGCTCCCAGTGACAGATTTACAGGAGGGTGAAAATTTATGAAACCGTTCTAGCAGTGATTATATTTGAAAAGTTTGTAGTTTGCAAAGAAAGCCTTTGTACGTATGTTAAAATTTTGTAACTTTGCTGTTCTGTATTTTAGGTACTGTTCCAGTAGGTGATTGTGTTTAGAAATCATAAATCAATAGAGAAGCTTCATACGCTGAATACTGCAGTTGTGTGGGTTTGTAACTTAGGTACTTTATAACTAAAGGCTACAATGGTGACTTTAGGAATGGAGAAAAATATAACCTAACCCTAACACTAACCCTAACCCTAACCCCGTAACCCTAACCCTAACCCCTAACCCTAACCCTAACTCTAACCCAAACCCTAACCCTAACCCCTAACCCTAAACCTAACCCTAACCCTAACCCCTAACCCTAACCCCTAACCCTAACAGTAACCCTAACCCCCTAACCCTAACCCCCTAACCCTAACACCCTAACCCTAACCCTAACCCTAACCCTCATCATCCTCCTTATCTACACAGAGAAACCAAGGGAGTCCCCCTGACAGATCCCATGGACTGTCCGAGGCAGCAGGCTCTGACTGGGAGGTAGAAGTTCTCCTGCCCTGACACCTTCTCAGCACCTCTGACACCAGCAGCTCCTGCACACAGAAGGCTCCTGCTTCGCCCCCAGCACCTCTGCAGGCAGAGCTCAGCTCCAAGCACAGGAACAAGCCCAGCGCCTCCTCCTCACCCATCCCCTGCTCCTACAGCTGGGATGGCACCAGCACATCTCCTGACAGCTTCTCCTCCCTTTAGAGCACGCACCCACCATGTGTTTCAAGGCAACACTAAAACAGGATTGCAAAGTCAAAGAACATGTACCTGGATGCGCAGGGCAGGCACGGGAAATGCAGCCTCCCGAGGGAGGGGTCTCCTCTGCACTGGTTCCTGCAGGGCTCTGGCTCCTTAAATAGCCCACGCTCAGCGTGGGGGCCCCGTCACAATGGGTGTCTCCACAGCGACCGCCAGGGCTTTGTGATGGCTTCAGAACATGCAACTCTGTCTGAGGACAGGTGAGCAGTCAACAGAGAGTTGATGGGTCAGGTTTAAAGGGAGAACAGCCATGGGAGACATTACTGTGGGCATCTGCTAGAGACCACCTGATCAAGAGGACTCTGTGGATGAAGCACTCTACAGACAGATAGGAAGAGCCTCACGCTCGCAGGCCCTTGTTCTCATGGGGGACTTCAACCACCCTGACATCTGTTGGAGCAATGCTACGGCCCAGCACAAGCAATCCAGGAGGTTCCTCGATTGTGTGGAAGATAACTTCCTTCTGCAAGTAATAGAGGAGCCGACAAGGAGGGGTGCCATGCCAGACCTCATGCTCACCAACAGGGAAGGGCTCATTGGAAATGTGACACTCCAGAGCAGCCTTGGTTGCAGCCATCATGAGATGGTCGAATTTGAGATCCTCAGCACAGTGAGAAGAGCGTGCAGCGAGCTCACTGCCCTGGACTTCAAGAGAGCAGACTTTGGCCTCTTCAGGAACCTGCTTAGGAAGGTTCCATGGGATATAGCCCTAGAGGGCAGGGGAGCCCAAGGTTGTTGGTTGATATTCAAGGATCTCCTACTACAAGCTCAAGAGTATTGCATCGCAACTAGAAGGAAGTGCAGCAGGACGGCCAGGAGACCTGACTGGATGGATAAGGAGCTGCTGAGGAAACTTGGAAGGAAAAAAAAGGCTTATAAAAGGTGGAAGCAAGGACAGGCAGTCTGGGAAGAATACAGGGATGTTGTCTGAGAAGCTATGGACCAGGTGAGGAAAGCTAAGGCCCAGTTAGAATTAAACTTGGCTAGGGGTGTGAAAGATAACAGGAAGGGATTCTATAGTTACATTGCAAATGAAAGATAGGGTAGGGACAACGTAGGCCCCCTCCAGAAACTATCAAGAGAACTGGCTACCCTAGATTTGCAGACGGCTGAGGTTCTTCATGACTTCTTTGCCTCTGTCTTCACTGGCAAAGGCTCTGACCGCACCACCCAAGTCTTGGAATGCAGACACAGGGAATGTGAGAATAAAGACCCTAGGCCCACTGTAGGAGAGGATCTGGTTTGAGACCATCCTAAAAACCTAAACGTACACAAGTCCATGGGACCTGGACATCCATCTGCGGGTCCTGAAGGAGCTGGCAAATGAAGTTGCTAAGACACTGGCCATCATATTTGAAAAATCATGGCACTCAGGTGAAGTTCCTGATGACTGGAGAAAGGGAAATATGACCCCATTTTTCAAGAAGGGGAAAATGGATGAGCCAGGGAATTACAGACCAGTCAGTCTCACCTTTCCTCAGTCCTCAGTCTCCTCTCAGCACCTGAGGTTCACGGACTCAATCCAAATACACCATGGGGCTCATGAAAACCTTTGGGATTTGTCAAGCCTTGCAGATTGCACAGCACATTTTAGGATTCCGAGTGCAGGAAGATTGCAAAGGGCAACGGATAAAAGTTATTTTGAATTTTTTTTTCTTACTTTTCAGTTTAGAAATTTCTGTGACTTCGGGAATGCCTGGCACAGGGATCACTAGAACCTGCCAGCACCCCTCCTGCCTTCCGCAATGCCCAGTGGGCTTGCGTGGGCCTTGACTGTCCCCTTGTGCTGAGCTCCCAGTGACAGATTTACAGGAGGGTGAAAATTTATGAAACCGTTCTAGCAGTGATTATATTTGAAAAGTTTGTAGTTTGCAAAGAAAGCCTTTGTACATGTGTTAAAATTTTGTAACTTTGCTGTTCTGTATTTTAGGTACTGTTCCAGTAGGTGATTGTGTTTAGAAATCATAAATCAATGGAGAAGCTTCATACGCTGAATACTGCAGTTGTGTGGGTTTGTATCTTAGGTACTTTATAACTAAAGGCTACAATGGTGACTTTAGGAATAGAGACAAATATAACCTAACCCTAATCCTAACCCTAACCCTAACCCTAACCCTAACCCTAACCCTAACCCTAACCCCCTAACCCTAACCCTAACACTAACCCTAACCCCTAACCCTAACCCTAACCCTAACCCTAACCCTAACCCTAACCCTAACCCCTAACCCCTAACCCTAACCCTAACCGCTAACCCTAACCCTAACAGTAACCCTAACCCCCTAACCCTAACCCCCTAACCCTAACCCTAACACTCTAACCCTAACCCTAACCCTAACCCTCATCATCCTCCTTATCTACACAGAGAAACCAAGGGAGTCCCCCTGACAGATCCCATGGACTGTCCGAGGCAGCAGGCTCTGACTGGGAGGTAGAAGTTCTCCTGCCCTGACACCTTCTCAGCACCTCTGACACCAGCAGCTCCTGCACACAGAAGGCTCCTGCTTCGCCCCCAGCACCTCTGCAGGCAGAGCTCAGCTCCAAGCACAGGAACAAGCCCAGCGCCTCCTCCTCACCCATCCCCTGCTCCTACAGCTGGGATGGCACCAGCACATCTCCTGACAGCTTCTCCTCCCTTTAGAGCACGCACCCACCATGTGTTTCAAGGCAACACTAAAACAGGATTGCAAAGTCAAAGAACATGTACCTGGATGCGCAGGGCAGCCACGGGAAATGCAGCCTCCCGAGGGAGGGGTCTCCTCTGCACTGGTTCCTGCAGGGCTCTGGCTCCTTAAATAGCCCACGCTCAGCGTGGGGGCCCCGTCACAATGGGTGTCTCCACAGCGACCGCCAGGGCTTTGTGATGGCTTCAGAACATGCAACTCTGTCTGAGGACAGGTGAGCAGTCAACAGAGAGTTGATGGGTCAGGTTTAAAGGGAGAACAGCCATGGGAGACATTACTGTGGGCATCTGCTAGAGACCACCTGATCAAGAGCACTCTGTGGTTGAAGCACTCTACAGACAGATAGGAAGAGCCTCACGCTCGCAGGCCCTTGTTCTCATGGGGGACTTCAACCACCCTGACATCTGTTGGAGCAATGCTACGGCCCAGCACAAGCAATCCAGGAGGTTCCTCGATTGTGTGGAAGATAACTTCCTTCTGCAAGTAATAGAGGAGCCGACAAGGAGGGGTGCCATGCCAGACCTCATGCTCACCAACAGGGAAGGGCTCATTGGAAATGTGACACTCCAGAGCAGCCTTGGTTGCAGCCATCATGAGATGGTCGAGTTTGAGATCCTCAGCACAGTGAGAAGAGCGTGCAGCGAGCTCACTGCCCTGGACTTCAAGAGAGCAGACTTTGGCCTCTTCAGGAACCTGCTTAGGAAGGTTCCATGGGATATAGCCCTAGAGGGCAGGGGAGCCCAAGGTTGTTGGTTGATATTCAAGGATCTCCTACTACAAGCTCAAGAGTATTGCATCGCAACTAGAAGGAAGTGCAGCAGGACGGCCAGGAGACCTGACTGGATGGATAAGGAGCTGCTGAGGAAACTTGGAAGGAAAAAAAAGGCTTATAAAAGGTGGAAGCAAGGACAGGCAGTCTGGGAAGAATACAGGGATGTTGTCTGAGAAGCTATGGACCAGGTTAGGAAAGCTAAGGCCCAGTTAGAATTAAACTTGGCTAGGGGTGTGAAAGATAACAGGAAGGGATTCTATAGTTACATTGCAAATGAAAGATAGGGTAGGGACAACGTAGGCCCCCTCCAGAAACTATCAAGAGAACTGGCTACCCTAGATTTGCAGACGGCTGAGGTTCTTCATGACTTCTTTGCCTCTGTCTTCACTGGCAAAGGCTCTGACCGCACCACCCAAGTCTTGGAATGCAGACACAGGGAATGTGAGAATAAAGACCCTAGGCCCACTGTAGGAGAGGATCTGGTTTGAGACCATCCTAAAAACCTAAACGTACACAAGCCCATGGGACCTGGACATCCATCTGCGGGTCCTGAAGGAGCTGGCAAATGAAGTTGCTAAGACACTGGCCATCATATTTGAAAAATCATGGCACTCAGGTGAAGTTCCTGATGACTGGAGAAAGGGAAATATGACCCCATTTTTCAAGAAGGGGAAAATGGATGAGCCAGGGAATTACAGACCAGTCAGTCTCACCTTTCCTCAGCCCTCAGTCTCCTCTCAGCACCTGAGGTTCACGGACTCAATCCAAATACACCATGGGGCTCATGAAAACCTTTGGGATTTGTCAAGCCTTGCAGATTGCACAGCACATTTTAGGATTCCGAGTGCAGGAAGATTGCAAAGGGCAACGGATAAAAGTTATTTTGAATTTTTTTTTCTTACTTTTCAGTTTAGAAATTTCTGTGACTTCGGGAATGCCTGGCACAGGGATCACTAGAACCTGCCAGCACCCCTCCTGCCTTCCGCAATGCCCAGTGGGCTTGCGTGGGCCTTGACTGTCCCCTTGTGCTGAGATCCCAGTGACAGATTTACAGGAGGGTGAAAATTTATGAAACCGTTCTAGCAGTGATTATATTTGAAAAGTTTGTAGTTTGCAAAGAAAGCCTTTGTACATATGTTAAAATTTTGTAACTTTGCTGTTCTGTATTTTAGGTACTGTTCCAGTAGGTGATTGTGTTTAGAAATCATAAATCAATAGAGAAGCTTCATACGCTGAATACTGCAGTTGTGTGGGTTTGTATCTTAGGTACTTTATAACTAAAGGCTACAATGGTGACTTTAGGAATAGAGACAAATATAACCTAACCCTAACCCTAACCCTAACCCTAACCCCCTAACCCTAACCCTAACCCCTAACCCTAACCCTAACCCCTAACCCCTAACCCTAACCCTAACCCTAACCCCTAACCCTAACCCTAACAGTAACCCTAACCCCCTAACCCTAACCCTAACCCTAACCCTAACCCCTAACCCTAACCCTAACCCTAACCCTAACCCTAACCCCTAACCCCTAACCCTAACCCCTAACCCTAACCCTAACAGTAACCCTAACCCCCTAACCCTAACCCCCTAACCCTAACCCCCTAACCCTAGCCCCCTAACCCTAACCCTAACCCTCATCATCCTCCTTATCTACACAGAGAAACCAAGGGAGTCCCCCTGACAGATCCCATGGACTGTCCGAGGCAGCAGGCTCTGACTGGGAGGTAGAAGTTCTCCTGCCCTGACACCTTCTCAGCACCTCTGACACCAGCAGCTCCTGCACACAGAAGGCTCCTGCTTCGCCCCCAGCACCTCTGCAGGCAGAGCTCAGCTCCAAGCACAGGAACAAGCCCAGCGCCTCCTCCTCACCCATCCCCTGCTCCTACAGCTGGGATGGCACCAGCACGTCTCCTGACAGCTTCTCCTCCCTTTAGAGCACGCACCCACCATGTGTTTCAAGGCAACACTAAAACAGGATTGCAAAGTCAAAGAACATGTACCTGGATGCGCAGGGCAGCCACGGGAAATGCAGCCTCCCGAGGGAGGGGTCTCCTCTGCACTGGTTCCTGCAGGGCTCTGGCTCCTTAAATAGCCCACGCTCAGCGTGGGGGCCCCGTCACAATGGGTGTCTCCACAGCGACCGCCAGGGCTTTGTGATGGCTTCAGAACATGCAACTCTGTCTGAGGACAGGTGAGCAGTCAACAGAGAGTTGATGGGTCAGGTTTAAAGGGAGAACAGCCATGGGAGACATTACTGTGGGCATCTGCTAGAGACCACCTGATCAAGAGCACTCTGTGGATGAAGCACTCTACAGACAGATAGGAAGAGCCTCACGCTCGCAGGCCCTTGTTCTCATGGGGGACTTCAACCACCCTGACATCTGTTGGAGCAATGCTACGGCCCAGCACAAGCAATCCAGGAGGTTCCTCGACTGTGTGGAAGATAACTTCCTTCTGCAAGTAATAGAGGAGCCGACAAGGAGGGGTGCCATGCCAGACCTCATGCTCACCAACAGGGAAGGGCTCATTGGAAATGTGACACTCCAGAGCAGCCTTGGTTGCAGCCATCATGAGATGGTCGAATTTGAGATCCTCAGCACAGTGAGAAGAGCGTGCAGCGAGCTCACTGCCCTGGACTTCAAGAGAGCAGACTTTGGCCTCTTCAGGAACCTGCTTAGGAAGGTTCCATGGGATATAGCCCTAGAGGGCAGGGGAGCCCAAGGTTGTTGGTTGATATTCAAGGATCTCCTACTACAAGCTCAAGAGTATTGCATCGCAACTAGAAGGAAGTGCAGCAGGACGGCCAGGAGACCTGACTGGATGGATAAGGAGCTGCTGAGGAAACTTGGAAGGAAAAAAAAGGCTTATAAAAGGTGGAAGCAAGGACAGGCAGTCTGGGAAGAATACAGGGATGTTGTCTGAGAAGCTATGGACCAGGTTAGGAAAGCTAAGGCCCAGTTAGAATTAAACTTGGCTAGGGGTGTGAAAGATAACAGGAAGGGATTCTATAGTTACATTGCAAATGAAAGATAGGGTAGGGACAACGTAGGCCCCCTCCAGAAACTATCAAGAGAACTGGCTACCCTAGATTTGCAGACGGCTGAGGTTCTTCATGACTTCTTTGCCTCTGTCTTCACTGGCAAAGGCTCTGACCGCACCACCCAAGTCTTGGAATGCAGACACAGGGAATGTGAGAATAAAGACCCTAGGCCCACTGTAGGAGAGGATCTGGTTTGAGACCATCCTAAAAACCTAAACGTACACAAGTCCATGGGACCTGGACATCCATCTGCGGGTCCTGAAGGAGCTGGCAAATGAAGTTGCTAAGACACTGGCCATCATATTTGAAAAATCATGGCACTCAGGTGAAGTTCCTGATGACTGGAGAAAGGGAAATATGACCCCATTTTTCAAGAAGGGGAAAATGGATGAGCCAGGGAATTACAGACCAGTCAGTCTCACCTTTCCTCAGTCCTCAGTCTCCTCTCAGCACCTGAGGTTCACGGACTCAATCCAAATACACCATGGGGCTCATGAAAACCTTTGGGATTTGTCAAGCCTTGCAGATTGCACAGCACATTTTAGGATTCCGAGTGCAGGAAGATTGCAAAGGGCAACGGATAAAAGTTATTTTGAATTTTTTTTTCTTACTTTTCAGTTTAGAAATTTCTGTGACTTCGGGAATGCCTGGCACAGGGATCACTAGAACCTGCCAGCACCCCTCCTGCCTTCCGCAATGCCCAGTGGGCTTGCGTGGGCCTTGACTGTCCCCTTGTGCTGAGCTCCCAGTGACAGATTTACAGGAGGGTGAAAATTTATGAAACCGTTCTAGCAGTGATTATATTTGAAAAGTTTGTAGTTTGCAAAGAAAGCCTTTGTACATATGTTAAAATTTTGTAACTTTGCTGTTCTGTATTTTAGGTACTGTTCCAGTAGGTGATTGTGTTTAGAAATCATAAATCAATAGAGAAGCTTCATACGCTGAATACTGCAGTTGTGTGGGTTTGTATCTTAGGTACTTTATAACTAAAGGCTACAATGGTGACTTTAGGAATAGAGACAAATATAACCTAACCCTAACCCTAACCCTAATCCTAACCCTAACCCCCTAACCCTAACCCTAACCCTAACCCCTAACCCTAACCCTAACCCCTAACCCCTAACCCTAACCCTAACCCTAACCCCTAACCCTAACCCTAACAGTAACCCTAACCCCCTAACCCTAACCCCCTAACCCTAACCCTAACACCCTAACCCTAACACCCTAACCCTAACCCTAACCCTCATCATCCTCCTTATCTACACAGAGAAACCAAGGGAGTCCCCCTGACAGATCCCATGGACTGTCCGAGGCAGCAGGCTCTGACTGGGAGGTAGAAGTTCTCCTGCCCTGACACCTTCTCAGCACCTCTGACACCAGCAGCTCCTGCACACAGAAGGCTCCTGCTTCGCCCTCAGCACCTCTGCAGGCAGAGCTCAGCTCCAAGCACAGGAACAAGCCCAGCGCCTCCTCCTCACCCATCCCCTGCTCCTACAGCTGGGATGGCACCAGCACATCTCCTGACAGCTTCTCCTCCCTTTAGAGCACGCACCCACCATGTGTTTCAAGGCAACACTAAAACAGGATTGCAAAGTCAAAGAACATGTACCTGGATGCGCAGGGCAGCCACGGGAAATGCAGCCTCCCGAGGGAGGGGTCTCCTCTGCACTGGTTCCTGCAGGGCTCTGGCTCCTTAAATAGCCCACGCTCAGCGTGGGGGCCCCGTCACAATGGGTGTCTCCACAGCGACCGCCAGGGCTTTGTGATGGCTTCAGAACATGCAACTCTGTCTGAGGACAGGTGAGCAGTCAACAGAGAGTTGATGGGTCAGGTTTAAAGGGAGAACAGCCATGGGAGACATTACTGTGGGCATCTGCTAGAGACCACCTGATCAAGAGCACTCTGTGGTTGAAGCACTCTACAGACAGATAGGAAGAGCCTCACGCTCGCAGGCCCTTGTTCTCATGGGGGACTTCAACCACCCTGACATCTGTTGGAGCAATGCTACGGCCCAGCACAAGCAATCCAGGAGGTTCCTCGATTGTGTGGAAGATAACTTCCTTCTGCAAGTAATAGAGGAGCCGACAAGGAGGGGTGCCATGCCAGACCTCATGCTCACCAACAGGGAAGGGCTCATTGGAAATGTGACACTCCAGAGCAGCCTTGGTTGCAGCCATCATGAGATGGTCGAGTTTGAGATCCTCAGCACAGTGAGAAGAGCGTGCAGCGAGCTCACTGCCCTGGACTTCAAGAGAGCAGACTTTGGCCTCTTCAGGAACCTGCTTAGGAAGGTTCCATGGGATATAGCCCTAGAGGGCAGGGGAGCCCAAGGTTGTTGGTTGATATTCAAGGATCTCCTACTACAAGCTCAAGAGTATTGCATTGCAACTAGAAGGAAGTGCAGCAGGACGGCCAGGAGACCTGACTGGATGGATAAGGAGCTGCTGAGGAAACTTGGAAGGAAAAAAAAGGCTTATAAAAGGTGGAAGCAAGGCCAGGCAGTCTGGGAAGAATACAGGGATGTTGTCTGAGAAGCTATGGACCAGGTTAGGAAAGCTAAGGCCCAGTTAGAATTAAACTTGGCTAGGGGTGTGAAAGATAACAGGAAGGGATTCTATAGTTACATTGCAAATGAAAGATAGGGTAGGGACAATGTAGGCCCCCTCCAGAAACTATCAAGAGAACTGGCTACCCTAGATTTGCAGACGGCTGAGGTTCTTCATGACTTCTTTGCCTCTGTCTTCACTGGCAAAGGCTCTGACCGCACCACCCAAGTCTTGGAATGCAGACACAGGGAATGTGAGAATAAAGACCCTAGGCCCACTGTAGGAGAGGATCTGGTTTGAGACCATCCTAAAAACCTAAACGTACACAAGCCCATGGGACCTGGACATCCATCTGCGGGTCCTGAAGGAGCTGGCAAATGAAGTTGCTAAGACACTGGCCATCATATTTGAAAAATCATGGCACTCAGGTGAAGTTCCTGATGACTGGAGAAAGGGAAATATGACCCCATTTTTCAAGAAGGGGAAAATGGATGAGCCAGGGAATTACAGACCAGTCAGTCTCACCTTTCCTCAGTCCTCAGTCTCCTCTCAGCACCTGAGGTTCACGGACTCAATCCAAATACACCATGGGGCTCATGAAAACCTTTGGGATTTGTCAAGCCTTGCAGATTGCACAGCACATTTTAGGATTCCGAGTGCAGGAAGATTGCAAAGGGCAACGGATAAAAGTTATTTTGAATTTTTTTTTCTTACTTTTCAGTTTAGAAATTTCTGTGACTTCGGGAATGCCTGGCACAGGGATCACTAGAACCTGCCAGCACCCCTCCTGCCTTCCGCAATGCCCAGTGGGCTTGCGTGGGCCTTGACTGTCCCCTTGTGCTGAGCTCCCAGTGACAGATTTACAGGAGGGTGAAAATTTATGAAACCGTTCTAGCAGTGATTATATTTGAAAAGTTTGTAGTTTGCAAAGAAAGCCTTTGTACATATGTTAAAATTTTGTAACTTTGCTGTTCTGTATTTTAGGTACTGTTCCAGTAGGTGATTGTGTTTAGAAATCATAAATCAATAGAGAAGCTTCATACGCTGAATACTGCAGTTGTGTGGGTTTGTATCTTAGGTACTTTATAACTAAAGGCTACAATGGTGACTTTAGGAATAGAGACAAATATAACCTAAACCTAACCCTAACCCTAATCCTAACCCTAACCCCCTAACCCTAACCCTAACCCTAACCCCTAACCCTAACCCTAACCCTAACCCCTAACCCCTAACCCTAACCCTAACCCCTAACCCTAACCCTAACCCCTAACCCTAACCCTAACAGTAACCCTAACCCCCTAACCCTAACCCCCTAACCCTAACCCTAACACCCTAACCCTAACACCCTAACCCTAACCCTAACCCTAACCCTCATCATCCTCCTTATCTACACAGAGAAACCAAGGGAGTCCCCCTGACAGATCCCATGGACTGTCCGAGGCAGCAGGCTCTGACTGGGAGGTAGAAGTTCTCCTGCCCTGACACCTTCTCAGCACCTCTGACACCAGCAGCTCCTGCACACAGAAGGCTCCTGCTTCGCCCCCAGCACCTCTGCAGGCAGAGCTCAGCTCCAAGCACAGGAACAAGCCCAGCGCCTCCTCCTCACCCATCCCCTGCTCCTACAGCTGGGATGGCACCAGCACGTCTCCTGACAGCTTCTCCTCCCTTTAGAGCACGCACCCACCATGTGTTTCAAGGCAACACTAAAACAGGATTGCAAAGTCAAAGAACATGTACCTGGATGCGCAGGGCAGCCACGGGAAATGCAGCCTCCCGAGGGAGGGGTCTCCTCTGCACTGGTTCCTGCAGGGCTCTGGCTCCTTAAATAGCCCACGCTCAGCGTGGGGGCCCCGTCACAATGGGTGTCTCCACAGCGACCGCCAGGGCTTTGTGATGGCTTCAGAACATGCAACTCTGTCTGAGGACAGGTGAGCAGTCAACAGAGAGTTGATGGGTCAGGTTTAAAGGGAGAACAGCCATGGGAGACATTACTGTGGGCATCTGCTAGAGACCACCTGATCAAGAGCACTCTGTGGATGAAGCACTCTACAGACAGATAGGAAGAGCCTCACGCTCGCAGGCCCTTGTTCTCATGGGGGACTTCAACCACCCTGACATCTGTTGGAGCAATGCTACGGCCCAGCACAAGCAATCCAGGAGGTTCCTCGACTGTGTGGAAGATAACTTCCTTCTGCAAGTAATAGAGGAGCCGACAAGGAGGGGTGCCATGCCAGACCTCATGCTCACCAACAGGGAAGGGCTCATTGGAAATGTGACACTCCAGAGCAGCCTTGGTTGCAGCCATCATGAGATGGTCGAATTTGAGATCCTCAGCACAGTGAGAAGAGCGTGCAGCGAGCTCACTGCCCTGGACTTCAAGAGAGCAGACTTTGGCCTCTTCAGGAACCTGCTTAGGAAGGTTCCATGGGATATAGCCCTAGAGGGCAGGGGAGCCCAAGGTTGTTGGTTGATATTCAAGGATCTCCTACTACAAGCTCAAGAGTATTGCATCGCAACTAGAAGGAAGTGCAGCAGGACGGCCAGGAGACCTGACTGGATGGATAAGGAGCTGCTGAGGAAACTTGGAAGGAAAAAAAAGGCTTATAAAAGGTGGAAGCAAGGACAGGCAGTCTGGGAAGAATACAGGGATGTTGTCTGAGAAGCTATGGACCAGGTTAGGAAAGCTAAGGCCCAGTTAGAATTAAACTTGGCTAGGGGTGTGAAAGATAACAGGAAGGGATTCTATAGTTACATTGCAAATGAAAGATAGGGTAGGGACAACGTAGGCCCCCTCCAGAAACTATCAAGAGAACTGGCTACCCTAGATTTGCAGACGGCTGAGGTTCTTCATGACTTCTTTGCCTCTGTCTTCACTGGCAAAGGCTCTGACCGCACCACCCAAGTCTTGGAATGCAGACACAGGGAATGTGAGAATAAAGACCCTAGGCCCACTGTAGGAGAGGATCTGGTTTGAGACCATCCTAAAAACCTAAACGTACACAAGTCCATGGGACCTGGACATCCATCTGCGGGTCCTGAAGGAGCTGGCAAATGAAGTTGCTAAGACACTGGCCATCATATTTGAAAAATCATGGCACTCAGGTGAAGTTCCTGATGACTGGAGAAAGGGAAATATGACCCCATTTTTCAAGAAGGGGAAAATGGATGAGCCAGGGAATTACAGACCAGTCAGTCTCACCTTTCCTCAGTCCTCAGTCTCCTCTCAGCACCTGAGGTTCACGGACTCAATCCAAATACACCATGGGGCTCATGAAAACCTTTGGGATTTGTCAAGCCTTGCAGATTGCACAGCACATTTTAGGATTCCGAGTGCAGGAAGATTGCAAAGGGCAACGGATAAAAGTTATTTTGAATTTTTTTTTCTTACTTTTCAGTTTAGAAATTTCTGTGACTTCGGGAATGCCTGGCACAGGGATCACTAGAACCTGCCAGCACCCCTCCTGCCTTCCGCAATGCCCAGTGGGCTTGCGTGGGCCTTGACTGTCCCCTTGTGCTGAGCTCCCAGTGACAGATTTACAGGAGGGTGAAAATTTATGAAACCGTTCTAGCAGTGATTATATTTGAAAAGTTTGTAGTTTGCAAAGAAAGCCTTTGTACATATGTTAAAATTGTGTAACTTTGCTGTTCTGTATTTTAGGTACTGTTCCAGTAGGTGATTGTGTTTAGAAATCATAAATCAATAGAGAAGCTTCATACGCTGAATACTGCAGTTGTGTGGGTTTGTATCTTAGGTACTTTATAACTAAAGGCTACAATGGTGACTTTAGGAATAGAGACAAATATAACCTAACCCTAACCCTAACCCTAATCCTAACCCTAACCCCCTAACCCTAACCCTAACCCTAACCCCTAACCCTAACCCTAACCCCTAACCCCTAACCCTAACCCTAACCCTAACCCTAACCCCTAACCCTAACCCTAACAGTAACCCTAACCCCCTAACCCTAACCCCCTAACCCTAACCCTAACACCCTAACCCTAACACCCTAACCCTAACCCTAACCCTAACCCTCATCATCCTCCTTATCTACACAGAGAAACCAAGGGAGTCCCCCTGACAGATCCCATGGACTGTCCGAGGCAGCAGGCTCTGACTGGGAGGTAGAAGTTCTCCTGCCCTGACACCTTCTCAGCACCTCTGACACCAGCAGCTCCTGCACACAGAAGGCTCCTGCTTCGCCCCCAGCACCTCTGCAGGCAGAGCTCAGCTCCAAGCACAGGAACAAGCCCAGCGCCTCCTCCTCACCCATCCCCTGCTCCTACAGCTGGGATGGCACCAGCACATCTCCTGACAGCTTCTCCTCCCTTTAGAGCACGCACCCACCATGTGTTTCAAGGCAACACTAAAACAGGATTGCAAAGTCAAAGAACATGTACCTGGATGCGCAGGGCAGCCACGGGAAATGCAGCCTCCCGAGGGAGGGGTCTCCTCTGCACTGGTTCCTGCAGGGCTCTGGCTCCTTAAATAGCCCACGCTCAGCGTGGGGGCCCCGTCACAATGGGTGTCTCCACAGCGACCGCCAGGGCTTTGTGATGGCTTCAGAACATGCAACTCTGTCTGAGGACAGGTGAGCAGTCAACAGAGAGTTGATGGGTCAGGTTTAAAGGGAGAACAGCCATGGGAGACATTACTGTGGGCATCTGCTAGAGACCACCTGATCAAGAGCACTCTGTGGTTGAAGCACTCTACAGACAGATAGGAAGAGCCTCACGCTCGCAGGCCCTTGTTCTCATGGGGGACTTCAACCACCCTGACATCTGTTGGAGCAATGCTACGGCCCAGCACAAGCAATCCAGGAGGTTCCTCGATTGTGTGGAAGATAACTTCCTTCTGCAAGTAATAGAGGAGCCGACAAGGAGGGGTGCCATGCCAGACCTCATGCTCACCAACAGGGAAGGGCTCATTGGAAATGTGACACTCCAGAGCAGCCTTGGTTGCAGCCATCATGAGATGGTCGAGTTTGAGATCCTCAGCACAGTGAGAAGAGCGTGCAGCGAGCTCACTGCCCTGGACTTCAAGAGAGCAGACTTTGGCCTCTTCAGGAACCTGCTTAGGAAGGTTCCATGGGATATAGCCCTAGAGGGCAGGGGAGCCCAAGGTTGTTGGTTGATATTCAAGGATCTCCTACTACAAGCTCAAGAGTATTGCATCGCAACTAGAAGGAAGTGCAGCAGGACGGCCAGGAGACCTGACTGGATGGATAAGGAGCTGCTGAGGAAACTTGGAAGGAAAAAAAAGGCTTATAAAAGGTGGAAGCAAGGCCAGGCAGTCTGGGAAGAATACAGGGATGTTGTCTGAGAAGCTATGGACCAGGTTAGGAAAGCTAAGGCCCAGTTAGAATTAAACTTGGCTAGGGGTGTGAAAGATAACAGGAAGGGATTCTATAGTTACATTGCAAATGAAAGATAGGGTAGGGACAATGTAGGCCCCCTCCAGAAACTATCAAGAGAACTGGCTACCCTAGATTTGCAGACGGCTGAGGTTCTTCATGACTTCTTTGCCTCTGTCTTCACTGGCAAAGGCTCTGACCGCACCACCCAAGTCTTGGAATGCAGACACAGGGAATGTGAGAATAAAGACCCTAGGCCCACTGTAGGAGAGGATCTGGTTTGAGACCATCCTAAAAACCTAAACGTACACAAGCCCATGGGACCTGGACATCCATCTGCGGGTCCTGAAGGAGCTGGCAAATGAAGTTGCTAAGACACTGGCCATCATATTTGAAAAATCATGGCACTCAGGTGAAGTTCCTGATGACTGGAGAAAGGGAAATATGACCCCATTTTTCAAGAAGGGGAAAATGGATGAGCCAGGGAATTACAGACCAGTCAGTCTCACCTTTCCTCAGTCCTCAGTCTCCTCTCAGCACCTGAGGTTCACGGACTCAATCCAAATACACCATGGGGCTCATGAAAACCTTTGGGATTTGTCAAGCCTTGCAGATTGCACAGCACATTTTAGGATTCCGAGTGCAGGAAGATTGCAAAGGGCAACGGATAAAAGTTATTTTGAATTTTTTTTTCTTACTTTTCAGTTTAGAAATTTCTGTGACTTCGGGAATGCCTGGCACAGGGATCACTAGAACCTGCCAGCACCCCTCCTGCCTTCCGCAATGCCCAGTGGGCTTGCGTGGGCCTTGACTGTCCCCTTGTGCTGAGCTCCCAGTGACAGATTTACAGGAGGGTGAAAATTTATGAAACCGTTCTAGCAGTGATTATATTTGAAAAGTTTGTAGTTTGCAAAGAAAGCCTTTGTACATATGTTAAAATTTTGTAACTTTGCTGTTCTGTATTTTAGGTACTGTTCCAGTAGGTGATTGTGTTTAGAAATCATAAATCAATAGAGAAGCTTCATACGCTGAATACTGCAGTTGTGTGGGTTTGTATCTTAGGTACTTTATAACTAAAGGCTACAATGGTGACTTTAGGAATAGAGACAAATATAACCTAAACCTAACCCTAACCCTAATCCTAACCCTAACCCCCTAACCCTAACCCTAACCCTAACCCTAACCCCTAACCCTAACCCTAACCCTAACCCCTAACCCCTAACCCTAACCCTAACCCCTAACCCTAACCCTAACCCCTAACCCTAACCCTAACAGTAACCCTAACCCCCTAACCCTAACCCCCTAACCCTAACCCTAACACCCTAACCCTAACACCCTAACCCTAACCCTAACCCTAACCCTCATCATCCTCCTTATCTACACAGAGAAACCAAGGGAGTCCCCCTGACAGATCCCATGGACTGTCCGAGGCAGCAGGCTCTGACTGGGAGGTAGAAGTTCTCCTGCCCTGACACCTTCTCAGCACCTCTGACACCAGCAGCTCCTGCACACAGAAGGCTCCTGCTTCGCCCCCAGCACCTCTGCAGGCAGAGCTCAGCTCCAAGCACAGGAACAAGCCCAGCGCCTCCTCCTCACCCATCCCCTGCTCCTACAGCTGGGATGGCACCAGCACATCTCCTGACAGCTTCTCCTCCCTTTAGAGCACGCACCCACCATGTGTTTCAAGGCAACACTAAAACAGGATTGCAAAGTCAAAGAACATGTACCTGGATGCGCAGGGCAGCCACGGGAAATGCAGCCTCCCGAGGGAGGGGTCTCCTCTGCACTGGTTCCTGCAGGGCTCTGGCTCCTTAAATAGCCCACGCTCAGCGTGGGGGCCCCGTCACAATGGGTGTCTCCACAGCGACCGCCAGGGCTTTGTGATGGCTTCAGAACATGCAACTCTGTCTGAGGACAGGTGAGCAGTCAACAGAGAGTTGATGGGTCAGGTTTAAAGGGAGAACAGCCATGGGAGACATTACTGTGGGCATCTGCTAGAGACCACCTGATCAAGAGCACTCTGTGGATGAAGCACTCTACAGACAGATAGGAAGAGCCTCACGCTCGCAGGCCCTTGTTCTCATGGGGGACTTCAACCACCCTGACATCTGTTGGAGCAATGCTACGGCCCAGCACAAGCAATCCAGGAGGTTCCTCGATTGTGTGGAAGATAACTTCCTTCTGCAAGTAATAGAGGAGCCGACAAGGAGGGGTGCCATGCCAGACCTCATGCTCACCAACAGGGAAGGGCTCATTGGAAATGTGACACTCCAGAGCAGCCTTGGTTGCAGCCATCATGAGATGGTCGAATTTGAGATCCTCAGCACAGTGAGAAGAGCGTGCAGCGAGCTCACTGCCCTGGACTTCAAGAGAGCAGACTTTGGCCTCTTCAGGAACCTGCTTAGGAAGGTTCCATGGGATATAGCCCTAGAGGGCAGGGGAGCCCAAGGTTGTTGGTTGATATTCAAGGATCTCCTACTACAAGCTCAAGAGTATTGCATCGCAACTAGAAGGAAGTGCAGCAGGACGGCCAGGAGACCTGACTGGATGGATAAGGAGCTGCTGAGGAAACTTGGAAGGAAAAAAAAGGCTTATAAAAGGTGGAAGCAAGGACAGGCAGTCTGGGAAGAATACAGGGATGTTGTCTGAGAAGCTATGGACCAGGTTAGGAAAGCTAAGGCCCAGTTAGAATTAAACTTGGCTAGGGGTGTGAAAGATAACAGGAAGGGATTCTATAGTTACATTGCAAATGAAAGATAGGGTAGGGACAACGTAGGCCCCCTCCAGAAACTATCAAGAGAACTGGCTACCCTAGATTTGCAGACGGCTGAGGTTCTTCATGACTTCTTTGCCTCTGTCTTCACTGGCAAAGGCTCTGACCGCACCACCCAAGTCTTGGAATGCAGACACAGGGAATGTGAGAATAAAGACCCTAGGCCCACTGTAGGAGAGGATCTGGTTTGAGACCATCCTAAAAACCTAAACGTACACAAGCCCATGGGACCTGGACATCCATCTGCGGGTCCTGAAGGAGCTGGCAAATGAAGTTGCTAAGACACTGGCCATCATATTTGAAAAATCATGGCACTCAGGTGAAGTTCCTGATGACTGGAGAAAGGGAAATATGACCCCATTTTTCAAGAAGGGGAAAATGGATGAGCCAGGGAATTACAGACCAGTCAGTCTCACCTTTCCTCAGTCCTCAGTCTCCTCTCAGCACCTGAGGTTCACGGACTCAATCCAAATACACCATGGGGCTCATGAAAACCTTTGGGATTTGTCAAGCCTTGCAGATTGCACAGCACATTTTAGGATTCCGAGTGCAGGAAGATTGCAAAGGGCAACGGATAAAAGTTATTTTGAATTTTTTTTTCTTACTTTTCAGTTTAGAAATTTCTGTGACTTCGGGAATGCCTGGCACAGGGATCACTAGAACCTGCCAGCACCCCTCCTGCCTTCCGCAATGCCCAGTGGGCTTGCGTGGGCCTTGACTGTCCCCTTGTGCTGAGCTCCCAGTGACAGATTTACAGGAGGGTGAAAATTTATGAAACCGTTCTAGCAGTGATTATATTTGAAAAGTTTGTAGTTTGCAAAGAAAGCCTTTGTACATATGTTAAAATTTTGTAACTTTGCTGTTCTGTATTTTAGGTACTGTTCCAGTAGGTGATTGTGTTTAGAAATCATAAATCAATAGAGAAGCTTCATACGCTGAATACTGCAGTTGTGTGGGTTAGTATCTTAGGTACTTTATAACTAAAGGCTACAATGGTGACTTTAGGAATAGAGACAAATATAACCTAACCCTAACCCTAACCCTAACCCCCTAACCCTAACCCTAACCCTAACCCCTAACCCTAACCCTAACCCTAACCCCTAACCCCTAACCCTAACCCTAACCCTAACCCTAACCCCTAACCCTAACCCTAACAGTAACCCTAACCCCCTAACCCTAACCCCCTAACCCTAACCCCCTAACCCTAACCCTAACACCCTAACCCTAACCCTAACCCTAACCCTCATCATCCTCCTTATCTACACAGAGAAACCAAGGGAGTCCCCCTGACAGATCCCATGGACTGTCCGAGGCAGCAGGCTCTGACTGGGAGGTAGAAGTTCTCCTGCCCTGACACCTTCTCAGCACCTCTGACACCAGCAGCTCCTGCACACAGAAGGCTCGTGCTTCGCCCCCAGCACCTCTGCAGGCAGAGCTCAGCTCCAAGCACAGGAACAAGCCCAGCGCCTCCTCCTCACCCATCCCCTGCTCCTACAGCTGGGATGGCACCAGCACATCTCCTGACAGCTTCTCCTCCCTTTAGAGCACGCACCCACCATGTGTTTCAAGGCAACACTAAAACAGGATTGCAAAGTCAAAGAACATGTACCTGGATGCGCAGGGCAGCCACGGGAAATGCAGCCTCCCGAGGGAGGGGTCTCCTCTGCACTGGTTCCTGCAGGGCTCTGGCTCCTTAAATAGCCCACGCTCAGCGTGGGGGCCCCGTCACAATGGGTGTCTCCACAGCGACCGCCAGGGCTTTGTGATGGCTTCAGAACATGCAACTCTGTCTGAGGACAGGTGAGCAGTCAACAGAGAGTTGATGGGTCAGGTTTAAAGGGAGAACAGCCATGGGAGACATTACTGTGGGCATCTGCTAGAGACCACCTGATCAAGAGCACTCT
This sequence comes from Psittacula echo, assembly GCF_963264785.1. Lineage (NCBI taxonomy): Eukaryota > Metazoa > Chordata > Aves > Psittaciformes > Psittacidae > Psittacula > Psittacula echo. The sequence continues at coordinate 1,035,140 of NW_027664267.1, forward strand.
GTGGATGAAGCACTCTACAGACAGATAGGAAGAGCCTCACGCTCGCAGGCCCTTGTTCTCATGGGGGACTTCAACCACCCTGACATCTGTTGGAGCAATGCTACGGCCCAGCACAAGCAATCCAGGAGGTTCCTCGATTGTGTGGAAGATAACTTCCTTCTGCAAGTAATAGAGGAGCCGACAAGGAGGGGTGCCATGCCAGACCTCATGCTCACCAACAGGGAAGGGCTCATTGGAAATGTGACACTCCAGAGCAGCCTTGGTTGCAGCCATCATGAGATGGTCGAATTTGAGATCCTCAGCACAGTGAGAAGAGCGTGCAGCGAGCTCACTGCCCTGGACTTCAAGAGAGCAGACTTTGGCCTCTTCAGGAACCTGCTTAGGAAGGTTCCATGGGATATAGCCCTAGAGGGCAGGGGAGCCCAAGGTTGTTGGTTGATATTCAAGGATCTCCTACTACAAGCTCAAGAGTATTGCATCGCAACTAGAAGGAAGTGCAGCAGGACGGCCAGGAGACCTGACTGGATGGATAAGGAGCTGCTGAGGAAACTTGGAAGGAAAAAAAAGGCTTATAAAAGGTGGAAGCAAGGACAGGCAGTCTGGGAAGAATACAGGGATGTTGTCTGAGAAGCTATGGACCAGGTTAGGAAAGCTAAGGCCCAGTTAGAATTAAACTTGGCTAGGGGTGTGAAAGATAACAGGAAGGGATTCTATAGTTACATTGCAAATGAAAGATAGGGTAGGGACAATGTAGGCCCCCTCCAGAAACTATCAAGAGAACTGGCTACCCTAGATTTGCAGACGGCTGAGGTTCTTCATGACTTCTTTGCCTCTGTCTTCACTGGCAAAGGCTCTGACCGCACCACCCAAGTCTTGGAATGCAGACACAGGGAATGTGAGAATAAAGACCCTAGGCCCACTGTAGGAGAGGATCTGGTTTGAGACCATCCTAAAAACCTAAACGTACACAAGCCCATGGGACCTGGACATCCATCTGCGGGTCCTGAAGGAGCTGGCAAATGAAGTTGCTAAGACACTGGCCATCATATTTGAAAAATCATGGCACTCAGGTGAAGTTCCTGATGACTGGAGAAAGGGAAATATGACCCCATTTTTCAAGAAGGGGAAAATGGATGAGCCAGGGAATTACAGACCAGTCAGTCTCACCTTTCCTCAGTCCTCAGTCTCCTCTCAGCACCTGAGGTTCACGGACTCAATCCAAATACACCATGGGGCTCATGAAAACCTTTGGGATTTGTCAAGCCTTGCAGATTGCACAGCACATTTTAGGATTCCGAGTGCAGGAAGATTGCAAAGGGCAACGGATAAAAGTTATTTTGAATTTTTTTTTCTTACTTTTCAGTTTAGAAATTTCTGTGACTTCGGGAATGCCTGGCACAGGGATCACTAGAACCTGCCAGCACCCCTCCTGCCTTCTGCAATGCCCAGTGGGCTTGCGTGGGCCTTGACTGTCCCCTTGTGCTGAGATCCCAGTGACAGATTTACAGGAGGGTGAAAATTTATGAAACCGTTCTAGCAGTGATTATATTTGAAAAGTTTGTAGTTTGCAAAGAAAGCCTTTGTACATATGTTAAAATTTTGTAACTTTGCTGTTCTGTATTTTAGGTACTGTTCCAGTAGGTGATTGTGTTTAGAAATCATAAATCAATAGAGAAGCTTCATACGCTGAATACTGCAGTTGTGTGGGTTTGTATCTTAGGTACTTTATAACTAAAGGCTACAATGGTGACTTTAGGAATAGAGACAAATATAACCTAAACCTAACCCTAACCCTAATCCTAACCCTAACCCCCTAACCCTAACCCTAACCCTAACCCTAACCCCTAACCCTAACCCTAACCCTAACCCCTAACCCCTAACCCTAACCCTAACCCCTAACCCTAACCCTAACCCCTAACCCTAACCCTAACAGTAACCCTAACCCCCTAACCCTAACCCCCTAACCCTAACCCTAACACCCTAACCCTAACACCCTAACCCTAACCCTCATCATCCTCCTTATCTACACAGAGAAACCAAGGGAGTCCCCCTGACAGATCCCATGGACTGTCCGAGGCAGCAGGCTCTGACTGGGAGGTAGAAGTTCTCCTGCCCTGACACCTTCTCAGCACCTCTGACACCAGCAGCTCCTGCACACAGAAGGCTCCTGCTTCGCCCCCAGCACCTCTGCAGGCAGAGCTCAGCTCCAAGCACAGGAACAAGCCCAGCGCCTCCTCCTCACCCATCCCCTGCTCCTACAGCTGGGATGGCACCAGCACATCTCCTGACAGCTTCTCCTCCCTTTAGAGCACGCACCCACCATGTGTTTCAAGGCAACACTAAAACAGGATTGCAAAGTCAAAGAACATGTACCTGGATGCGCAGGGCAGCCACGGGAAATGCAGCCTCCCGAGGGAGGGGTCTCCTCTGCACTGGTTCCTGCAGGGCTCTGGCTCCTTAAATAGCCCACGCTCAGCGTGGGGGCCCCGTCACAATGGGTGTCTCCACAGCGACCGCCAGGGCTTTGTGATGGCTTCAGAACATGCAACTCTGTCTGAGGACAGGTGAGCAGTCAACAGAGAGTTGATGGGTCAGGTTTAAAGGGAGAACAGCCATGGGAGACATTACTGTGGGCATCTGCTAGAGACCACCTGATCAAGAGGACTCTGTGGATGAAGCACTCTACAGACAGATAGGAAGAGCCTCACGCTCGCAGGCCCTTGTTCTCATGGGGGACTTCAACCACCCTGACATCTGTTGGAGCAATGCTACGGCCCAGCACAAGCAATCCAGGAGGTTCCTCGATTGTGTGGAAGATAACTTCCTTCTGCAAGTAATAGAGGAGCCGACAAGGAGGGGTGCCATGCCAGACCTCATGCTCACCAACAGGGAAGGGCTCATTGGAAATGTGACACTCCAGAGCAGCCTTGGTTGCAGCCATCATGAGATGGTCGAATTTGAGATCCTCAGCACAGTGAGAAGAGCGTGCAGCGAGCTCACTGCCCTGGACTTCAAGAGAGCAGACTTTGGCCTCTTCAGGAACCTGCTTAGGAAGGTTCCATGGGATATAGCCCTAGAGGGCAGGGGAGCCCAAGGTTGTTGGTTGATATTCAAGGATCTCCTACTACAAGCTCAAGAGTATTGCATCGCAACTAGAAGGAAGTGCAGCAGGACGGCCAGGAGACCTGACTGGATGGATAAGGAGCTGCTGAGGAAACTTGGAAGGAAAAAAAAGGCTTATAAAAGGTGGAAGCAAGGACAGGCAGTCGGGGAAGAATACAGGGATGTTGTCTGAGAAGCTATGGACCAGGTTAGGAAAGCTAAGGCCCAGTTAGAATTAAACTTGGCTAGGGGTGTGAAAGATAACAGGAAGGGATTCTATAGTTACATTGCAAATGAAAGATAGGGTAGGGACAACGTAGGCCCCCTCCAGAAACTATCAAGAGAACTGGCTACCCTAGATTTGCAGACGGCTGAGGTTCTTCATGACTTCTTTGCCTCTGTCTTCACTGGCAAAGGCTCTGACCGCACCACCCAAGTCTTGGAATGCAGACACAGGGAATGTGAGAATAAAGACCCTAGGCCCACTGTAGGAGAGGATCTGGTTTGAGACCATCCTAAAAACCTAAACGTACACAAGCCCATGGGACCTGGACATCCATCTGCGGGTCCTGAAGGAGCTGGCAAATGAAGTTGCTAAGACACTGGCCATCATATTTGAAAAATCATGGCACTCAGGTGAAGTTCCTGATGACTGGAGAAAGGGAAATATGACCCCATTTTTCAAGAAGGGGAAAATGGATGAGCCAGGGAATTACAGACCAGTCAGTCTCACCTTTCCTCAGTCCTCAGTCTCCTCTCAGCACCTGAGGTTCACGGACTCAATCCAAATACACCATGGGGCTCATGAAAACCTTTGGGATTTGTCAAGCCTTGCAGATTGCACAGCACATTTTAGGATTCCGAGTGCAGGAAGATTGCAAAGGGCAACGGATAAAAGTTATTTTGAATTTTTTTTTCTTACTTTTCAGTTTAGAAATTTCTGTGACTTCGGGAATGCCTGGCACAGGGATCACTAGAACCTGCCAGCACCCCTCCTGCCTTCCGCAATGCCCAGTGGGCTTGCGTGGGCCTTGACTGTCCCCTTGTGCTGAGCTCCCAGTGACAGATTTACAGGAGGGTGAAAATTTATGAAACCGTTCTAGCAGTGATTATATTTGAAAAGTTTGTAGTTTGCAAAGAAAGCCTTTGTACATATGTTAAAATTTTGTAACTTTGCTGTTCTGTATTTTAGGTATTGTTCCAGTAGGTGATTGTGTTTAGAAATCAAAAATCAATAGAGAAGCTTCATACGCTGAATACTGCAGTTGTGTGGGTTTGTATCTTAGGTACTTTATAACTAAAGGCTACAATGGTGACTTTAGGAATAGAGACAAATATAACGTAACCCTAACCCCGTAACCCTAACCCTAACCCTAACCCCTAACCCTAAACCTAACCCTAACCCAAACCCTAACCCTAACCCCTAACCCCTAACCCTAACGCTAACCCTAACCCTAACCCCATAACCCTAACCCTAACCCTAACCCTAACCCCTAAACCTAACCCCTAACCCTAACCCTAACCCTAACCCCTAACCCTAACCCCTAACCCTAACCCTAACCCTAACCCTAACCCCTAACCCTAACCCTAACAGTAACCCTAACCCCCTAACCCTAACCCCCTAACCCTAACCCTAACACCCTAACCCTAACCCTAACCCTAACCCTCATCATCCTCCTTATCTACACAGAGAAACCAAGGGAGTCCCCCTGACAGATCCCATGGACTGTCCGAGGCAGCAGGCTCTGACTGGGAGGTAGAAGTTCTCCTGCCCTGACACCTTCTCAGCACCTCTGACACCAGCAGCTCCTGCACACAGAAGGCTCCTGCTTCGCCCCCAGCACCTCTGCAGGCAGAGCTCAGCTCCAAGCACAGGAACAAGCCCAGCGCCTCCTCCTCACCCATCCCCTGCTCCTACAGCTGGGATGGCACCAGCACATCTCCTGACAGCTTCTCCTCCCTTTAGAGCACGCACCCACCATGTGTTTCAAGGCAACACTAAAACAGGATTGCAAAGTCAAAGAACATGTACCTGGATGCGCAGGGCAGCCACGGGAAATGCAGCCTCCCGAGGGAGGGGTCTCCTCTGCACTGGTTACTGCAGGGCTCTGGCTCCTTAAATAGCCCACGCTCAGCGTGGGGGCCCCGTCACAATGGGTGTCTCCACAGCGACCGCCAGGGCTTTGTGATGGCTTCAGAACATGCAACTCTGTCTGAGGACAGGTGAGCAGTCAACAGAGAGTTGATGGGTCAGGTTTAAAGGGAGAACAGCCATGGGAGACATTACTGTGGGCATCTGCTAGAGACCACCTGATCAAGAGCACTCTGTGGATGAAGCACTCTACAGACAGATAGGAAGAGCCTCACGCTCGCAGGCCCTTGTTCTCATGGGGGACTTCAACCACCCTGACGTCTGTTGGAGCAATGCTACGGCCCAGCACAAGCAATCCAGGAGGTTCCTCGATTGTGTGGAAGATAACTTCCTTCTGCAAGTAATAGAGGAGCCGACAAGGAGGGGTGCCATGCCAGACCTCATGCTCACCAACAGGGAAGGGCTCATTGGAAATGTGACACTCCAGAGCAGCCTTGGTTGCAGCCATCATGAGATGGTCGAATTTGAGATCCTCAGCACAGTGAGAAGAGCGTGCAGCGAGCTCACTGCCCTGGACTTCAAGAGAGCAGACTTTGGCCTCTTCAGGAACCTGCTTAGGAAGGTTCCATGGGATATAGCCCTAGAGGGCAGGGGAGCCCAAGGTTGTTGGTTGATATTCAAGGATCTCCTACTACAAGCTCAAGAGTATTGCATCGCAACTAGAAGGAAGTGCAGCAGGACGGCCAGGAGACCTGACTGGATGGATAAGGAGCTGCTGAGGAAACTTGGAAGGCAAAAAAAGGCTTATAAAAGGTGGAAGCAAGGACAGGCAGTCTGGGAAGAATACAGGGATGTTGTCTGAGAAGCTATGGACCAGGTGAGGAAAGCTAAGGCCCAGTTAGAATTAAACTTGGCTAGGGGTGTGAAAGATAACAGGAAGGGATTCTATAGTTACATTGCAAATGAAAGATAGGGTAGGGACAACGTAGGCCCCCTCCAGAAACTATCAAGAGAACTGGCTACCCTAGATTTGCAGACGGCTGAGGTTCTTCATGACTTCTTTGCCTCTGTCTTCACTGGCAAAGGCTCTGACCGCACCACCCAAGTCTTGGAATGCAGACACAGGGAATGTGAGAATAAAGACCCTAGGCCCACTGTAGGAGAGGATCTGGTTTGAGACCATCCTAAAAACCTAAACGTACACAAGCCCATGGGACCTGGACATCCATCTGCGGGTCCTGAAGGAGCTGGCAAATGAAGTTGCTAAGACACTGGCCATCATATTTGAAAAATCATGGCACTCAGGTGAAGTTCCTGATGACTGGAGAAAGGGAAATATGACCCCATTTTTCAAGAAGGGGAAAATGGATGAGCCAGGGAATTACAGACCAGTCAGTCTCACCTTTCCTCAGTCCTCAGTCTCCTCTCAGCACCTGAGGTTCACGGACTCAATCCAAATACACCATGGGGCTCATGAAAACCTTTGGGATTTGTCAAGCCTTGCAGATTGCACAGCACATTTTAGGATTCCGAGTGCAGGAAGATTGCAAAGGGCAACGGATAAAAGTTATTTTGAATTTTTTTTTCTTACTTTTCAGTTTAGAAATTTCTGTGACTTCGGGAATGCCTGGCACAGGGATCACTAGAACCTGCCAGCACCCCTCCTGCCTTCCGCAATGCCCAGTGGGCTTGCGTGGGCCTTTACTGTCCCCTTGTGCTGAGCTCCCAGTGACAGATTTACAGGAGGGTGAAAATTTATGAAACCGTTCTAGCAGTGATTATATTTGAAAAGATTGTAGTTTGCAAAGAAAGCCTTTGTACATATGTTAAAATTTTGTAACTTTGCTGTTCTGTATTTTAGGTACTGTTCCAGTAGGTGATTGTGTTTAGAAATCATAAATCAATAGAGAAGCTTCATATGCTGAATACTGCAGTTGTGTGGGTTTGTATCTTAGGTACTTTATAACTAAAGGCTACAATGGTGACTTTAGGAATAGAGACAAATATAACCTAACCCTAACCCTAACCCTAACCCTAAACCCCTAACCCTAACCCTAACCCTAACCCCTAACCCCTAACCCTAACCCTAACCCTAACCCTAACCCCTAACCCTAACCCTAACAGTAACCCTAACCCCCTAACCCTAACCCTAACACCCTAACCCTAACCCTAACCCTAACCCTAACCCTCATCATCCTCCTTATCTACACAGAGAAACCAAGGGAGTCCCCCTGACAGATCCCATGGACTGTCCGAGGCAGCAGGCTCTGACTGGGAGGTAGAAGTTCTCCTGCCCTGACACCTTCTCAGCACCTCTGACACCAGCAGCTCCTGCACACAGAAGGCTCCTGCTTCGCCCCCAGCACCTCTGCAGGCAGAGCTCAGCTCCAAGCACAGGAACAAGCCCAGCGCCTCCTCCTCACCCATCCCCTGCTCCTACAGCTGGGATGGCACCAGCACATCTCCTGACAGCTTCTCCTCCCTTTAGAGCACGCACCCACCATGTGTTTCAAGGCAACACTAAAACAGGATTGCAAAGTCAAAGAACATGTACCTGGATGCGCAGGGCAGCCACGGGAAATGCAGCCTCCCGAGGGAGGGGTCTCCTCTGCACTGGTTACTGCAGGGCTCTGGCTCCTTAAATAGCCCACGCTCAGCGTGGGGGCCCCGTCACAATGGGTGTCTCCACAGCGACCGCCAGGGCTTTGTGATGGCTTCAGAACATGCAACTCTGTCTGAGGACAGGTGAGCAGTCAACAGAGAGTTGATGGGTCAGGTTTAAAGGGAGAACAGCCATGGGAGACATTACTGTGGGCATCTGCTAGAGACCACCTGATCAAGAGCACTCTGTGGATGAAGCACTCTACAGACAGATAGGAAGAGCCTCACGCTCGCAGGCCCTTGTTCTCATGGGGGACTTCAACCACCCTGACATCTGTTGGAGCAATGCTACGGCCCAGCACAAGCAATCCAGGAGGTTCCTCGATTGTGTGGAAGATAACTTCCTTCTGCAAGTAATAGAGGAGCCGACAAGGAGGGGTGCCATGCCAGACCTCATGCTCACCAACAGGGAAGGGCTCATTGGAAATGTGACACTCCAGAGCAGCCTTGGTTGCAGCCATCATGAGATGGTCGAATTTGAGATCCTCAGCACAGTGAGAAGAGCGTGCAGCGAGCTCACTGCCCTGGACTTCAAGAGAGCAGACTTTGGCCTCTTCAGGAACCTGCTTAGGAAGGTTCCATGGGATATAGCCCTAGAGGGCAGGGGAGCCCAAGGTTGTTGGTTGATATTCAAGGATCTCCTACTACAAGCTCAAGAGTATTGCATCGCAACTAGAAGGAAGTGCAGCAGGACGGCCAGGAGACCTGACTGGATGGATAAGGAGCTGCTGAGGAAACTTGGAAGGCAAAAAAAGGCTTATAAAAGGTGGAAGCAAGGACAGGCAGTCTGGGAAGAATACAGGGATGTTGTCTGAGAAGCTATGGACCAGGTTAGGAAAGCTAAGGCCCAGTTAGAATTAAACTTGGCTAGGGGTGTGAAAGATAACAGGAAGGGATTCTATAGTTACATTGCAAATGAAAGATAGGGTAGGGACAACGTAGGCCCCCTCCAGAAACTATCAAGAGAACTGGCTACCCTAGATTTGCAGACGGCTGAGGTTCTTCATGACTTCTTTGCCTCTGTCTTCACTGGCAAAGGCTCTGACCGCACCACCCAAGTCTTGGAATGCAGACACAGGGAATGTGAGAATAAAGACCCTAGGCCCACTGTAGGAGAGGATCTGGTTTGAGACCATCCTAAAAACCTAAACGTACACAAGCCCATGGGACCTGGACATCCATCTGCGGGTCCTGAAGGAGCTGGCAAATGAAGTTGCTAAGACACTGGCCATCATATTTGAAAAATCATGGCACTCAGGTGAAGTTCCTGATGACTGGAGAAAGGGAAATATGACCCCATTTTTCAAGAAGGGGAAAATGGATGAGCCAGGGAATTACAGACCAGTCAGTCTCACCTTTCCTCAGTCCTCAGTCTCCTCTCAGCACCTGAGGTTCACGGACTCAATCCAAATACACCATGGGGCTCATGAAAACCTTTGGGATTTGTCAAGCCTTGCAGATTGCACAGCACATTTTAGGATTCCGAGTGCAGGAAGATTGCAAAGGGCAACGGATAAAAGTTATTTTGAATTTTTTTTTCTTACTTTTCAGTTTAGAAATTTCTGTGACTTCGGGAATGCCTGGCACAGGGATCACTAGAACCTGCCAGCACCCCTCCTGCCTTCCGCAATGCCCAGTGGGCTTGCGTGGGCCTTGACTGTCCCCTTGTGCTGAGCTCCCAGTGACAGATTTACAGGAGGGTGAAAATTTCTGAAACCGTTCTAGCAGTGATTATATTTGAAAAGTTTGTAGTTTGCAAAGAAAGCCTTTGTACATATGTTAAAATTTTGTAACTTTGCTGTTCTGTATTTTAGGTACTGTTCCAGTAGGTGATTGTGTTTAGAAATCATAAATCAATAGAGAAGCTTCATACGCTGAATACTGCAGTTGTGTGGGTTTGTATCTTAGGTACTTTATAACTAAAGGCTACAATGGTGACTTTAGGAATAGAGACAAATATAACCTAACCCTAACCCTAACCCTAACCCTAACCCTAATCCCCTAACCCCCTAACCCTAACCCTAACCCTAACCCTAACCCTAACCCCTAACCCCTAACCCTAACCCTAACCCTAACCCTAACCCTAACCCTAACCCCTAACCCCTAACCCTAACCCTAACCCTAACCCTAACAGTAACCCTAACCCCCTAACCCTAACCCCCTAACCCTAACCCTAACACCCTAACCCTAACCCTAACCCTAACCCTAACCCTCATCATCCTCCTTATCTACACAGAGAAACCAAGGGAGTCCCCCTGACAGATCCCATGGACTGTCCGAGGCAGCAGGCTCTGACTGGGAGGTAGAAGTTCTCCTGCCCTGACACCTTCTCAGCACCTCTGACACCAGCAGCTCCTGCACACAGAAGGCTCCTGCTTCGCCCCCAGCACCTCTGCAGGCAGAGCTCAGCTCCAAGCACAGGAACAAGCCCAGCACCTCCTCCTCACCCATCCCCTGCTCCTACAGCTGGGATGGCACCAGCACATCTCCTGACAGCTTCTCCTCCCTTTAGAGCACGCACCCACCATGTGTTTCAAGGCAACACTAAAACAGGATTGCAAAGTCAAAGAACATGTACCTGGATGCGCAGGGCAGCCACGGGAAATGCAGCCTCCCGAGGAAGGGGTCTCCTCTGCACTGGTTACTGCAGGGCTCTGGCTCCTTAAATAGCCCACGCTCAGCGTGGGGGCCCCGTCACAATGGGTGTCTCCACAGCGACCGCCAGGGCTTTGTGATGGCTTCAGAGCATGCAACTCTGTCTGAGGACAGGTGAGCAGTCAACAGAGAGTTGATGGGTCAGGTTTAAAGGGAGAACAGCCATGGGAGACATTACTGTGGGCATCTGCTAGAGACCACCTGATCAAGAGCACTCTGTGGATGAAGCACTCTACAGACAGATAGGAAGAGCCTCACGCTCGCAGGCCCTTGTTCTCATGGGGGACTTCAACCACCCTGACATCTGTTGGAGCAATGCTACGGCCCAGCACAAGCAATCCAGGAGGTTCCTCGATTGTGTGGAAGATAACTTCCTTCTGCAAGTAATAGAGGAGCCGACAAGGAGGGGTGCCATGCCAGACCTCATGCTCACCAACAGGGAAGGGCTCATTGGAAATGTGACACTCCAGAGCAGCCTTGGTTGCAGCCATCATGAGATGGTCGAATTTGAGATCCTCAGCACAGTGAGAAGAGCGTGCAGCGAGCTCACTGCCCTGGACTTCAAGAGAGCAGACTTTGGCCTCTTCAGGAACCTGCTTAGGAAGGTTCCATGGGATATAGCCCTAGAGGGCAGGGGAGCCCAAGGTTGTTGGTTGATATTCAAGGATCTCCTACTACAAGCTCAAGAGTATTGCATCGCAACTAGAAGGAAGTGCAGCAGGACGGCCAGGAGACCTGACTGGATGGATAAGGAGCTGCTGAGGAAACTTGGAAGGAAAAAAAAGGCTTATAAAAGGTGGAAGCAAGGACAGGCAGTCTGGGAAGAATACAGGGATGTTGTCTGAGAAGCTATGGACCAGGTTAGGAAAGCTAAGGCCCAGTTAGAATTAAACTTGGCTAGGGGTGTGAAAGATAACAGGAAGGGATTCTATAGTTACATTGCAAATGAAAGATAGGGTAGGGACAACGTAGGCCCCCTCCAGAAACTATCAAGAGAACTGGCTACCCTAGATTTGCAGACGGCTGAGGTTCTTCATGACTTCTTTGCCTCTGTCTTCACTGGCAAAGGCTCTGACCGCACCACCCAAGTCTTGGAATGCAGACCCAGGGAATGTGAGAATAAAGACCCTAGGCCCACTGTAGGAGAGGATCTGGTTTGAGACCATCCTAAAAACCTAAACGTACACAAGTCCATGGGACCTGGACATCCATCTGCGGGTCCTGAAGGAGCTGGCAAATGAAGTTGCTAAGACACTGGCCATCATATTTGAAAAATCATGGCACTCAGGTGAAGTTCCTGATGACTGGAGAAAGGGAAATATGACCCCATTTTTCAAGAAGGGGAAAATGGATGAGCCAGGGAATTACAGACCAGTCAGTCTCACCTTTCCTCAGTCCTCAGTCTCTTCTCAGCACCTGAGGTTCACGGACTCAATCCAAATACACCATGGGGCTCATGAAAACCTTTGGGATTTGTCAAGCCTTGCAGATTGCACAGCACATTTTAGGATTCCGAGTGCAGGAAGATTGCAAAGGGCAACGGATAAAAGTTATTTTGAATTTTTTTTTCTTACTTTTCAGTTTAGAAATTTCTGTGACTTCGGGAATGCCTGGCACAGGGATCACTAGAACCTGCCAGCACCCCTCCTGCCTTCCGCAATGCCCAGTGGGCTTGCGTGGGCCTTGACTGTCCCCTTGTGCTGAGCTCCCAGTGACAGATTTACAGGAGGGTGAAAATTTATGAAACCGTTCTAGCAGTGATTATATTTGAAAAGTTTGTAGTTTGCAAAGAAAGCCTTTGTACATATGTTAAAATTGTGTAACTTTGCTGTTCTGTATTTTAGGTACTGTTCCAGTAGGTGATTGTGTTTAGAAATCATAAATCAATAGAGAAGCTTCATACGCTGAATACTGCAGTTGTGTGGGTTTGTATCTTAGGTACTTTATAACTAAAGGCTACAATGGTGACTTTAGGAATAGAGACAAATATAACCTAACCCTAACCCTAACCCTAACCCTAACCCTAACCCCCTAACCCTAACCCTAACCCCCTAACCCTAACCCTAACCCCCTAACCCTAACCCTAACCCTAACCCCTAACCCTAACCCTAACCCCTAACCCCTAACCCTAACCCTAACCCTAACCCTAACCCCTAACCCTAACCCTAACAGTAACCCTAACCCCCTAACCCTAACCCCCTAACCCTAACCCTAACACCCTAACCCTAACCCTAACCCTCATCATCCTCCTTATCTACACAGAGAAACCAAGGGAGTCCCCCTGACAGATCCCATGGACTGTCCGAGGCAGCAGGCTCTGACTGGGAGGTAGAAGTTCTCCTGCCCTGACACCTTCTCAGCACCTCTGACACCAGCAGCTCCTGCACACAGAAGGCTCCTGCTTCGCCCCCAGCACCTCTGCAGGCAGAGCTCAGCTCCAAGCACAGGAACAAGCCCAGCGCCTCCTCCTCACCCATCCCCTGCTCCTACAGCTGGGATGGCACCAGCACATCTCCTGACAGCTTCTCCTCCCTTTAGAGCACGCACCCACCATGTGTTTCAAGGCAACACTAAAACAGGATTGCAAAGTCAAAGAACATGTACCTGGATGCGCAGGGCAGCCACGGGAAATGCAGCCTCCCGAGGGAGGGGTCTCCTCTGCACTGGTTACTGCAGGGCTCTGGCTCCTTAAATAGCCCACGCTCAGCGTGGGGGCCCCGTCACAATGGGTGTCTCCACAGCGACCGCCAGGGCTTTGTGATGGCTTCAGAACATGCAACTCTGTCTGAGGACAGGTGAGCAGTCAACAGAGAGTTGATGGGTCAGGTTTAAAGGGAGAACAGCCATGGGAGACATTACTGTGGGCATCTGCTAGAGACCACCTGATCAAGAGCACTCTGTGGATGAAGCACTCTACAGACAGATAGGAAGAGCCTCACGCTCGCAGGCCCTTGTTCTCATGGGGGACTTCAACCACCCTGACATCTGTTGGAGCAATGCTACGGCCCAGCACAAGCAATCCAGGAGGTTCCTCGATTGTGTGGAAGATAACTTCCTTCTGCAAGTAATAGAGGAGCCGACAAGGAGGGGTGCCATGCCAGACCTCATGCTCACCAACAGGGAAGGGCTCATTGGAAATGTGACACTCCAGAGCAGCCTTGGTTGCAGCCATCATGAGATGGTCGAATTTGAGATCCTCAGCACAGTGAGAAGAGCGTGCAGCGAGCTCACTGCCCTGGACTTCAAGAGAGCAGACTTTGGCCTCTTCAGGAACCTGCTTAGGAAGGTTCCATGGGATATAGCCCTAGAGGGCAGGGGAGCCCAAGGTTGTTGGTTGATATTCAAGGATCTCCTACTACAAGCTCAAGAGTATTGCATCGCAACTAGAAGGAAGTGCAGCAGGACGGCCAGGAGACCTGACTGGATGGATAAGGAGCTGCTGAGGAAACTTGGAAGGAAAAAAAAGGCTTATAAAAGGTGGAAGCAAGGACAGGCAGTCTGGGAAGAATACAGGGATGTTGTCTGAGAAGCTATGGACCAGGTTAGGAAAGCTAAGGCCCAGTTAGAATTAAACTTGGCTAGGGGTGTGAAAGATAACAGGAAGGGATTCTATAGTTACATTGCAAATGAAAGATAGGGTAGGGACAACGTAGGCCCCCTCCAGAAACTATCAAGAGAACTGGCTACCCTAGATTTGCAGACGGCTGAGATTCTTAATGACTTCTTTGCCTCTGTCTTCACTGGCAAAGGCTCTGACCGCACCACCCGAGTCTTGGAATGCAGACACAGGGAATGTGAGAATAAAGACCCTAGGCCCACTGTAGGAGAGGATCTGGTTTGAGACCATCCTAAAAACCTAAACGTACACAAGTCCATGGGACCTGGACATCCATCTGCGGGTCCTGAAGGAGCTGGCAAATGAAGTTGCTAAGACACTGGCCATCATATTTGAAAAATCATGGCACTCAGGTGAAGTTCCTGATGACTGGAGAAAGGGAAATATGACCCCATTTTTCAAGAAGGGGAAAATGGATGAGCCAGGGAATTACAGACCAGTCAGTCTCACCTTTCCTCAGTCCTCAGTCTCCTCTCAGCACCTGAGGTTCACGGACTCAATCCAAATACACCATGGGGCTCATGAAAACCTTTGGGATTTGTCAAGCCTTGCAGATTGCACAGCACATTTTAGGATTCCGAGTGCAGGAAGATTGCAAAGGGCAACGGATAAAAGTTATTTTGAATTTTTTTTTCTTACTTTTCAGTTTAGAAATTTCTGTGACTTCGGGAATGCCTGGCACAGGGATCACTAGAACCTGCCAGCACCCCTCCTGCCTTCCGCAATGCCCAGTGGGCTTGTGTGGGCCTTGACTGTCCCCTTGTGCTGAGCTCCCAGTGACAGATTTACAGGAGGGTGAAAATTTATGAAACCGTTCTAGCAGTGATTATATTTGAAAAGTTTGTAGTTTGCAAAGAAAGCCTTTGTACATATGTTAAAATTTTGTAACTTTGCTGTTCTGTATTTTAGGTATTGTTCCAGTAGGTGATTGTGTTTAGAAATCATAAATCAATAGAGAAGCTTCATACGCTGAATACTGCAGTTGTGTGGGTTTGTATCTTAGGTACTTTATAACTAAAGGCTACAATGGTGACTTTAGGAATAGAGACAAATATAACCTAACCCTAACCCTAACCCTAACCCTAACCCCCTAACCCTAACCCTAACCCCCTAACCCTAACCCTAACCCTAACCCCTAACCCTAACCCTAACCCCTAACCCCTAACCCTAACCCTAACCCTAACCCTAACCCCTAACCCTAACCCTAACAGTAACCCTAACCCCCTAACCCTAACCCCCTAACCCTAACCCTAACACCCTAACCCTAACCCTAACCCTCATCATCCTCCTTATCTACACAGAGAAACCAAGGGAGTCCCCCTGACAGATCCCATGGACTGTCCGAGGCAGCAGGCTCTGACTGGGAGGTAGAAGTTCTCCTGCCCTGACACCTTCTCAGCACCTCTGACACCAGCAGCTCCTGCACACAGAAGGCTCCTGCTTCGCCCCCAGCACCTCTGCAGGCAGAGCTCAGCTCCAAGCACAGGAACAAGCCCAGCGCCTCCTCCTCACCCAGCCCCTGCTCCTACAGCTGGGATGGCACCAGCACATCTCCTGACAGCTTCTCCTCCCTTTAGAGCACGCACCCACCATGTGTTTCAAGGCAACACTAAAACAGGATTGCAAAGTCAAAGAACATGTACCTGGATGCGCAGGGCAGCCACGGGAAATGCAGCCTCCCGAGGGAGGGGTCTCCTCTGCACTGGTTCCTGCAGGGCTCTGGCTCCTTAAATAGCCCACGCTCAGCGTGGGGGCCCCGTCACAATGGGTGTCTCCACAGCGACCGCCAGGGCTTTGTGATGGCTTCAGAACATGCAACTCTGTCTGAGGACAGGTGAGCAGTCAACAGAGAGTTGATGGGTCAGGTTTAAAGGGAGAACAGCCATGGGAGACATTACTGTGGGCATCTGCTAGAGACCACCTGATCAAGAGCACTCTGTGGATGAAGCACTCTACAGACAGATAGGAAGAGCCTCACGCTCGCAGGCCCTTGTTCTCATGGGGGACTTCAACCACCCTGACATCTGTTGGAGCAATGCTACGGCCCAGCACAAGCAATCCAGGAGGTTCCTCGATTGTGTGGAAGATAACTTCCTTCTGCAAGTAATAGAGGAGCCGACAAGGAGGGGTGCCATGCCAGACCTCATGCTCACCAACAGGGAAGGGCTCATTGGAAATGTGACACTCCAGAGCAGCCTTGGTTGCAGCCATCATGAGATGGTCGAATTTGAGATCCTCAGCACAGTGAGAAGAGCGTGCAGCGAGCTCACTGCCCTGGACTTCAAGAGAGCAGACTTTGGCCTCTTCAGGAACCTGCTTAGGAAGGTTCCATGGGATATAGCCCTAGAGGGCAGGGGAGCCCAAGGTTGTTGGTTGATATTCAAGGATCTCCTACTACAAGCTCAAGAGTATTGCATCGCAACTAGAAGGAAGTGCAGCAGGACGGCCAGGAGACCTGACTGGATGGATAAGGAGCTGCTGAGGAAACTTGGAAGGAAAAAAAAGGCTTATAAAAGGTGGAAGCAAGGACAGGCAGTCTGGGAAGAATACAGGGATGTTGTCTGAGAAGCTATGGACCAGGTTAGGAAAGCTAAGGCCCAGTTAGAATTAAACTTGGCTAGGGGTGTGAAAGATAACAGGAAGGGATTCTATAGTTACATTGCAAATGAAAGATAGGGTAGGGACAACGTAGGCCCCCTCCAGAAACTATCAAGAGAACTGGCTACCCTAGATTTGCAGACGGCTGAGATTCTTAATGACTTCTTTGCCTCTGTCTTCACTGGCAAAGGCTCTGACCGCACCACCCAAGTCTTGGAATGCAGACCCAGGGAATGTGAGAATAAAGACCCTAGGCCCACTGTAGGAGAGGATCTGGTTTGAGACCATCCTAAAAACCTAAACGTACACAAGTCCATGGGACCTGGACATCCATCTGCGGGTCCTGAAGGAGCTGGCAAATGAAGTTGCTAAGACACTGGCCATCATATTTGAAAAATCATGGCACTCAGGTGAAGTTCCTGATGACTGGAGAAAGGGAAATATGACCCCATTTTTCAAGAAGGGGAAAATGGATGAGCCAGGGAATTACAGACCAGTCAGTCTCACCTTTCCTCAGTCCTCAGTCTCCTCTCAGCACCTGAGGTTCACGGACTCAATCCAAATACACCATGGGGCTCATGAAAACCTTTGGGATTTGTCAAGCCTTGCAGATTGCACAGCACATTTTAGGATTCCGAGTGCAGGAAGATTGCAAAGGGCAACGGATAAAAGTTATTTTGAATTTTTTTTTCTTACTTTTCAGTTTAGAAATTTCTGTGACTTCGGGAATGCCTGGCACAGGGATCACTAGAACCTGCCAGCACCCCTCCTGCCTTCCGCAATGCCCAGTGGGCTTGTGTGGGCCTTGACTGTCCCCTTGTGCTGAGCTCCCAGTGACAGATTTACAGGAGGGTGAAAATTTATGAAACCGTTCTAGCAGTGATTATATTTGAAAAGTTTGTAGTTTGCAAAGAAAGCCTTTGTACATATGTTAAAATTTTGTAACTTTGCTGTTCTGTATTTTAGGTATTGTTCCAGTAGGTGATTGTGTTTAGAAATCATAAATCAATAGAGAAGCTTCATACGCTGAATACTGCAGTTGTGTGGGTTTGTATCTTAGGTACTTTATAACTAAAGGCTACAATGGTGACTTTAGGAATAGAGACAAATATAACCTAACCCTAACCCTAACCCTAACCCTAACCCTAACCCCCTAACCCTAACCCTAACCCTAACCCTAACCCTAACCCTAACCCCTGACCCTAACCCTAACCCTAACCCTAACCCCTAACCCTAACCCTAACAGTAACCCTAACCCCCTAACCCTAACCCCCTAACCTTAACCCTAACACCCTAACCCTAACCCTAACCCTAACCCTCATCATCCTCCTTATCTACACAGAGAAACCAAGGGAGTCCCCCTGACAGATCCCATGGACTGTCCGAGGCAGCAGGCTCTGACTGGGAGGTAGAAGTTCTCCTGCCCTGACACCTTCTCAGCACCTCTGACACCAGCAGCTCCTGCACACAGAAGGCTCCTGCTTCGCCCCCAGCACCTCTGCAGGCAGAGCTCAGCTCCAAGCACAGGAACAAGCCCAGCGCCTCCTCCTCACCCATCCCCTGCTCCTACAGCTGGGATGGCACCAGCACATCTCCTGACAGCTTCTCCTCCCTTTAGAGCACGCACCCACCATGTGTTTCAAGGCAACACTAAAACAGGATTGCAAAGTCAAAGAACATGTACCTGGATGCGCAGGGCAGCCACGGGAAATGCAGCCTCCCGAGGGAGGGGTCTCCTCTGCACTGGTTCCTGCAGGGCTCTGGCTCCTTAAATAGCCCACGCTCAGCGTGGGGGCCCCGTCACAATGGGTGTCTCCACAGCGACCGCCAGGGCTTTGTGATGGCTTCAGAACATGCAACTCTGTCTGAGGACAGGTGAGCAGTCAACAGAGAGTTGATGGGTCAGGTTTAAAGGGAGAACAGCCATGGGAGACATTACTGTGGGCATCTGCTAGAGACCACCTGATCAAGAGCACTCTGTGGATGAAGCACTCTACAGACAGATAGGAAGAGCCTCACGCTCGCAGGCCCTTGTTCTCATGGGGGACTTCAACCACCCTGACATCTGTTGGAGCAATGGTACGGCCCAGCACAAGCAATCCAGGAGGTTCCTCGATTGTGTGGAAGATAACTTCCTTCTGCAAGTAATAGAGGAGCCGACAAGGAGGGGTGCCATGCCAGACCTCATGCTCACCAACAGGGAAGGGCTCATTGGAAATGTGACACTCCAGAGCAGCCTTGGTTGCAGCCATCATGAGATGGTCGAATTTGAGATCCTCAGCACAGTGAGAAGAGCGTGCAGCGAGCTCACTGCCCTGGACTTCAAGAGAGCAGACTTTGGCCTCTTCAGGAACCTGCTTAGGAAGGTTCCATGGGATATAGCCCTAGAGGGCAGGGGAGCCCAAGGTTGTTGGTTGATATTCAAGGATGTCCTACTACAAGCTCAAGAGTATTGCATCGCAACTAGAAGGAAGTGCAGCAGGACGGCCAGGAGACCTGACTGGATGGATAAGGAGCTGCTGAGGAAACTTGGAAGGCAAAAAAAGGCTTATAAAAGGTGGAAGCAAGGACAGGCAGTCGGGGAAGAATACAGGGATGTTGTCTGAGAAGCTATGGACCAGGTTAGGAAAGCTAAGGCCCAGTTAGAATTAAACTTGGCTAGGGGTGTGAAAGATAACAGGAAGGGATTCTATAGTTACATTGCAAATGAAAGATAGGGTAGGGACAACGTAGGCCCCCTCCAGAAACTATCAAGAGAACTGGCTACCCTAGATTTGCAGACGGCTGAGGTTCTTCATGACTTCTTTGCCTCTGTCTTCACTGGCAAAGGCTCTGACCGCACCACCCAAGTCTTGGAATGCAGACACAGGGAATGTGAGAATAAAGACCCTAGGCCCACTGTAGGAGAGGATCTGGTTTGAGACCATCCTAAAAACCTAAACGTACACAAGTCCATGGGACCTGGACATCCATCTGCGGGTCCTGAAGGAGCTGGCAAATGAAGTTGCTAAGACACTGGCCATCATATTTGAAAAATCATGGCACTCAGGTGAAGTTCCTGATGACTGGAGAAAGGGAAATATGACCCCATTTTTCAAGAAGGGGAAAATGGATGAGCCAGGGAATTACAGACCAGTCAGTCTCACCTTTCCTCAGTCCTCAGTCTCCTCTCAGCACCTGAGGTTCACGGACTCAATCCAAATACACCATGGGGCTCATGAAAACCTTTGGGATTTGTCAAGCCTTGCAGATTGCACAGCACATTTTAGGATTCCGAGTGCAGGAAGATTGCAAAGGGCAACGGATAAAAGTTATTTTGAATTTTTTTTTCTTACTTTTCAGTTTAGAAATTTCTGTGACTTCGGGAATGCCTGGCACAGGGATCACTAGAACCTGCCAGCACCCCTCCTGCCTTCCGCAATGCCCAGTGGGCTTGCGTGGGCCTTGACTGTCCCCTTGTGCTGAGCTCCCAGTGACAGATTTACAGGAGGGTGAAAATTTATGAAACCGTTCTAGCAGTGATTATATTTGAAAAGTTTGTAGTTTGCAAAGAAAGCCTTTGTACATATGTTAAAATTTTGTAACTTTGCTGTTCTGTATTTTAGGTACTGTTCCAGTAGGTGATTGTGTTTAGAAATCATAAATCAATAGAGAAGCTTCATACGCTGAATACTGCAGTTGTGTGGGTTTGTATCTTAGGTACTTTATAACTAAAGGCTACAATGGTGACTTTAGGAATAGAGACAAATATAACCTAACCCTAACCCTAACCCTAATCCTAACCCTAACCCCCTAACCCTAACCCTAACCCTAACCCCTAACCCTAACCCTAACCCTAACCCCTAACCCCTAACCCTAACCCTAACCCTAACCCCTAACCCTAACCCTAACAGTAACCCTAACCCCCTAACCCTAACCCCCTAACCCTAACCCTAACACCCTAACCCTAACCCTAACCCTCATCATCCTCCTTATCTACACAGAGAAACCAAGGGAGTCCCCCTGACAGATCCCATGGACTGTCCGAGGCAGCAGGCTCTGACTGGGAGGTAGAAGTTCTCCTGCCCTGACACCTTCTCAGCACCTCTGACACCAGCAGCTCCTGCACACAGAAGGCTCCTGCTTCGCCCCCAGCACCTCTGCAGGCAGAGCTCAGCTCCAAGCACAGGAACAAGCCCAGCGCCTCCTCCTCACCCATCCCCTGCTCCTACAGCTGGGATGGCACCAGCACATCTCCTGACAGCTTCTCCTCCCTTTAGAGCACGCACCCACCATGTGTTTCAAGGCAACACTAAAACAGGATTGCAAAGTCAAAGAACATGTACCTGGATGCGCAGGGCAGCCACGGGAAATGCAGCCTCCCGAGGGAGGGGTCTCCTCTGCACTGGTTCCTGCAGGGCTCTGGCTCCTTAAATAGCCCACGCTCAGCGTGGGGGCCCCGTCACAATGGGTGTCTCCACAGCGACCGCCAGGGCTTTGTGATGGCTTCAGAACATGCAACTCTGTCTGAGGACAGGTGAGCAGTCAACAGAGAGTTGATGGGTCAGGTTTAAAGGGAGAACAGCCATGGGAGACATTACTGTGGGCATCTGCTAGAGACCACCTGATCAAGAGCACTCTGTGGATGAAGCACTCTACAGACAGATAGGAAGAGCCTCACGCTCGCAGGCCCTTGTTCTCATGGGGGACTTCAACCACCCTGACATCTGTTGGAGCAATGGTACGGCCCAGCACAAGCAATCCAGGAGGTTCCTCGATTGTGTGGAAGATAACTTCCTTCTGCAAGTAATAGAGGAGCCGACAAGGAGGGGTGCCATGCCAGACCTCATGCTCACCAACAGGGAAGGGCTCATTGGAAATGTGACACTCCAGAGCAGCCTTGGTTGCAGCCATCATGAGATGGTCGAATTTGAGATCCTCAGCACAGTGAGAAGAGCGTGCAGCGAGCTCACTGCCCTGGACTTCAAGAGAGCAGACTTTGGCCTCTTCAGGAACCTGCTTAGGAAGGTTCCATGGGATATAGCCCTAGAGGACAGGGGAGCCCAAGGTTGTTGGTTGATATTCAAGGATCTCCTACTACAAGCTCAAGAGTATTGCATCGCAACTAGAAGGAAGTGCAGCAGGACGGCCAGGAGACCTGACTGGATGGATAAGGAGCTGCTGAGGAAACTTGGAAGGCAAAAAAAGGCTTATAAAAGGTGGAAGCAAGGACAGGCAGTCGGGGAAGAATACAGGGATGTTGTCTGAGAAGCTATGGACCAGGTTAGGAAAGCTAAGGCCCAGTTAGAATTAAACTTGGCTAGGGGTGTGAAAGATAACAGGAAGGGATTCTATAGTTACATTGCAAATGAAAGATAGGGTAGGGACAACGTAGGCCCCCTCCAGAAACTATCAAGAGAACTGGCTACCCTAGATTTGCAGACGGCTGAGGTTCTTCATGACTTCTTTGCCTCTGTCTTCACTGGCAAAGGCTCTGACCGCACCACCCAAGTCTTGGAATGCAGACACAGGGAATGTGAGAATAAAGACCCTAGGCCCACTGTAGGAGAGGATCTGGTTTGAGACCATCCTAAAAACCTAAACGTACACAAGTCCATGGGACCTGGACATCCATCTGCGGGTCCTGAAGGAGCTGGCAAATGAAGTTGCTAAGACACTGGCCATCATATTTGAAAAATCATGGCACTCAGGTGAAGTTCCTGATGACTGGAGAAAGGGAAATATGACCCCATTTTTCAAGAAGGGGAAAATGGATGAGCCAGGGAATTACAGACCAGTCAGTCTCACCTTTCCTCAGTCCTCAGTCTCCTCTCAGCACCTGAGGTTCACGGACTCAATCCAAATACACCATGGGGCTCATGAAAACCTTTGGGATTTGTCAAGCCTTGCAGATTGCACAGCACATTTTAGGATTCCGAGTGCAGGAAGATTGCAAAGGGCAACGGATAAAAGTTATTTTGAATTTTTTTTTCTTACTTTTCAGTTTAGAAATTTCTGTGACTTCGGGAATGCCTGGCACAGGGATCACTAGAACCTGCCAGCACCCCTCCTGCCTTCCGCAATGCCCAGTGGGCTTGCGTGGGCCTTGACTGTCCCCTTGTGCTGAGCTCCCAGTGACAGATTTACAGGAGGGTGAAAATTTATGAAACCGTTCTAGCAGTGATTATATTTGAAAAGTTTGTAGTTTGCAAAGAAAGCCTTTGTACATATGTTAAAATTTTGTAACTTTGCTGTTCTGTATTTTAGGTACTGTTCCAGTAGGTGATTGTGTTTAGAAATCATAAATCAATAGAGAAGCTTCATACGCTGAATACTGCAGTCGTGTGGGTTTGTATCTTAGGTACTTTATAACTAAAGGCTACAATGGTGACTTTAGGAATAGAGACAAATATAACCTGAACCTAACCCTAACCCAAACCCTAACCCTAACCCCCTAACCCTAACCCTAACCCTAACCCTAACCCCTAACCCTAACCCTAACCCCTAACCCTAACCCTAACCCTAACCCTAACCCCTAACCCCTAACCCTAACCCTAACCCTAACCCTAACCCCTAACCCTAACCCTAACAGTAGCCCTAACCCCCTAACCCTAACCCCCTAACCCTAACCCTAACACCCTAACCCTAACCCTAACCCTAACCCTCATCATCCTCCTTATCTACACAGAGAAACCAAGGGAGTCCCCGTGACAGGTCCCATGGACTGTCCGAGGCAGCAGGCTCTGACTGGGAGGTAGAAGTTCTCCTGCCCTGACACCTTCTCAGCACCTCTGACACCAGCAGCTCCTGCACACAGAAGGCTCGTGCTTCGCCCCCAGCACCTCTGCAGGCAGAGCTCAGCTCCAAGCACAGGAACAAGCCCAGCGCCTCCTCCTCACCCATCCCCTGCTCCTACAGCTGGGATGGCACCAGCACATCTCCTGACAGCTTCTCCTCCCTTTAGAGCACGCACCCACCATGTGTTTCAAGGCAACACTAAAACAGGATTGCAAAGTCAAAGAACATGTACCTGGATGCGCAGGGCAGCCACGGGAAATGCAGCCTCCCGAGGGAGGGGTCTCCTCTGCACTGGTTCCTGCAGGGCTCTGGCTCCTTAAATAGCCCACGCTCAGCGTGGGGGCCCCGTCACAATGGGTGTCTCCACAGCGACCGCCAGGGCTTTGTGATGGCTTCAGAACATGCAACTCTGTCTGAGGACAGGTGAGCAGTCAACAGAGAGTTGATGGGTCAGGTTTAAAGGGAGAACAGCCATGGGAGACATTACTGTGGGCATCTGCTAGAGACCACCTGATCAAGAGCACTCTGTGGATGAAGCACTCTACAGACAGATAGGAAGAGCCTCACGCTCGCAGGCCCTTGTTCTCATGGGGGACTTCAACCACCCTGACATCTGTTGGAGCAATGGTACGGCCCAGCACAAGCAATCCAGGAGGTTCCTCGATTGTGTGGAAGATAACTTCCTTCTGCAAGTAATAGAGGAGCCGACAAGGAGGGGTGCCATGCCAGACCTCATGCTCACCAACAGGGAAGGGCTCATTGGAAATGTGACACTCCAGAGCAGCCTTGGTTGCAGCCATCATGAGATGGTCGAATTTGAGATCCTCAGCACAGTGAGAAGAGCGTGCAGCGAGCTCACTGCCCTGGACTTCAAGAGAGCAGACTTTGGCCTCTTCAGGAACCTGCTTAGGAAGGTTCCATGGGATATAGCCCTAGAGGGCAGGGGAGCCCAAGGTTGTTGGTTGATATTCAAGGATCTCCTACTACAAGCTCAAGAGTATTGCATCGCAACTAGAAGGAAGTGCAGCAGGACGGCCAGGAGACCTGACTGGATGGATAAGGAGCTGCTGAGGAAACTTGGAAGGAAAAAAAAGGCTTATAAAAGGTGGAAGCAAGGACAGGCAGTCTGGGAAGAATACAGGGATGTTGTCTGAGAAGCTATGGACCAGGTTAGGAAAGCTAAGGCCCAGTTAGAATTAAACTTGGCTAGGGGTGTGAAAGATAACAGGAAGGGATTCTATAGTTACATTGCAAATGAAAGATAGGGTAGGGACAACGTAGGCCCCCTCCAGAAACTATCAAGAGAACTGGCTACCCTAGATTTGCAGACGGCTGAGGTTCTTCATGACTTCTTTGCCTCTGTCTTCACTGGCAAAGGCTCTGACCGCACCACCCAAGTCTTGGAATGCAGACACAGGGAATGTGAGAATAAAGACCCTAGGCCCACTGTAGGAGAGGATCTGGTTTGAGACCATCCTAAAAACCTAAACGTACACAAGTCCATGGGACCTGGACATCCATCTGCGGGTCCTGAAGGAGCTGGCAAATGAAGTTGCTAAGACACTGGCCATCATATTTGAAAAATCATGGCACTCAGGTGAAGTTCCTGATGACTGGAGAAAGGGAAATATGACCCCATTTTTCAAGAAGGGGAAAATGGATGAGCCAGGGAATTACAGACCAGTCAGTCTCACCTTTCCTCAGTCCTCAGTCTCCTCTCAGCACCTGAGGTTCACGGACTCAATCCAAATACACCATGGGGCTCATGAAAACCTTTGGGATTTGTCAAGCCTTGCAGATTGCACAGCACATTTTAGGATTCCGAGTGCAGGAAGATTGCAAAGGGCAACGGATAAAAGTTATTTTGAATTTTTTTTTCTTACTTTTCAGTTTAGAAATTTCTGTGACTTCGGGAATGCCTGGCACAGGGATCACTAGAACCTGCCAGCACCCCTCCTGCCTTCCGCAATGCCCAGTGGGCTTGCGTGGGCCTTGACTGTCCCCTTGTGCTGAGCTCCCAGTGACAGATTTACAGGAGGGTGAAAATTTCTGAAACCGTTCTAGCAGTGATTATATTTGAAAAGTTTGTAGTTTGCAAAGAAAGCCTTTGTACATATGTTAAAATTTTGTAACTTTGCTGTTCTGTATTTTAGGTACTGTTCCAGTAGGTGATTGTGTTTAGAAATCATAAATCAATAGAGAAGCTTCATACGCTGAATACTGCAGTCGTGTGGGTTTGTATCTTAGGTACTTTATAACTAAAGGCTACAATGGTGACTTTAGGAATAGAGACAAATATAACCTGAACCTAACCCTAACCCAAACACTAACCCTAACCCCCTAACCCTAACCCTAACCCTAACCCTAACCCCTAACCCTAACCCTAACCCCTAACCCTAACCCTAACCCTAACCCTAACCCCTAACCCCTAACCCTAACCCCGAACCCTAACCCTAACCCCTAACCCTAACCCTAACAGTAACCCTAACCCCCTAACCCTAACCCCCTAACCCTAACCCTAACACCCTAACCCTAACCCTAACCCTAACCCTCATCATCCTCCTTATCTACACAGAGAAACCAAGGGAGTCCCCCTGACAGATCCCATGGACTGTCCGAGGCAGCAGGCTCTGACTGGGAGGTAGAAGTTCTCCTGCCCTGACACCTTCTCAGCACCTCTGACACCAGCAGCTCCTGCACACAGAAGGCTCCTGCTTCGCCCCCAGCACCTCTGCAGGCAGAGCTCAGCTCCAAGCACAGGAACAAGCCCAGCGCCTCCTCCTCACCCATCCCCTGCTCCTACAGCTGGGATGGCACCAGCACATCTCCTGACAGCTTCTCCTCCCTTTAGAGCATGCACCCACCATGTGTTTCAAGGCAACACTAAAACAGGATTGCAAAGTCAAAGAACATGTACCTGGATGCGCAGGGCAGCCACGGGAAATGCAGCCTCCCGAGGGAGGGGTCTCCTCTGCACTGGTTCCTGCAGGGCTCTGGCTCCTTAAATAGCCCACGCTCAGCGTGGGGGCCCCGTCACAATGGGTGTCTCCACAGCGACCGCCAGGGCTTTGTGATGGCTTCAGAACATGCAACTCTGTCTGAGGACAGGTGAGCAGTCAACAGAGTTGATGGGTCAGGTTTAAAGGGAGAACAGCCATGGGAGACATTACTGTGGGCATCTGCTAGAGACCACCTGATCAAGAGCATTCTGTGGATGAAGCACTCTACAGACAGATAGGAAGAGCCTCACGCTCGCAGGCCCTTGTTCTCATGGGGGACTTCAACCACCCTGACGTCTGTTGGAGCAATGCTACGGCCCAGCACAAGCAATCCAGGAGGTTCCTCGACTGTGTGGAAGATAACTTCCTTCTGCAAGTAATAGAGGAGCCGACAAGGAGGGGTGCCATGCCAGACCTCATGCTCACCAACAGGGAAGGGCTCATTGGAAATGTGACACTCCAGAGCAGCCTTGGTTGCAGCCATCATGAGATGGTCGAATTTGAGATCCTCAGCACAGTGAGAAGAGCGTGCAGCGAGCTCACTGCCCTGGACTTCAAGAGAGCAGACTTTGGCCTCTTCAGGAACCTGCTTAGGAAGGTTCCATGGGATATAGCCCTAGAGGGCAGGGGAGCCCAAGGTTGTTGGTTGATATTCAAGGATCTCCTACTACAAGCTCAAGAGTATTGCATCGCAACTAGAAGGAAGTGCAGCAGGACGGCCAGGAGACCTGACTGGATGGATAAGGAGCTGCTGAGGAAACTTGGAAGGAAAAAAAAGGCTTATAAAAGGTGGAAGCAAGGACAGGCAGTCTGGGAAGAATACAGGGATGTTGTCTGAGAAGCTATGGACCAGGTTAGGAAAGCTAAGGCCCAGTTAGAATTAAACTTGGCTAGGGGTGTGAAAGATAACAGGAAGGGATTCTATAGTTACATTGCAAATGAAAGATAGGGTAGGGACAACGTAGGCCCCCTCCAGAAACTATCAAGAGAACTGGCTACCCTAGATTTGCAGACGGCTGAGGTTCTTCATGACTTCTTTGCCTCTGTCTTCACTGGCAAAGGCTCTGACCGCACCACCCAAGTCTTGGAATGCAGACACAGGGAATGTGAGAATAAAGACCCTAGGCCCACTGTAGGAGAGGATCTGGTTTGAGACCATCCTAAAAACCTAAACGTACACAAGTCCATGGGACCTGGACATCCATCTGCGGGTCCTGAAGGAGCTGGCAAATGAAGTTGCTAAGACACTGGCCATCATATTTGAAAAATCATGGCACTCAGGTGAAGTTCCTGATGACTGGAGAAAGGGAAATATGACCCCATTTTTCAAGAAGGGGAAAATGGATGAGCCAGGGAATTACAGACCAGTCAGTCTCACCTTTCCTCAGTCCTCAGTCTCCTCTCAGCACCTGAGGTTCACGGACTCAATCCAAATACACCATGGGGCTCATGAAAACCTTTGGGATTTGTCAAGCCTTGCAGATTGCACAGCACATTTTAGGATTCCGAGTGCAGGAAGATTGCAAAGGGCAACGGATAAAAGTTATTTTGAATTTTTTTTTCTTACTTTTCAGTTTAGAAATTTCTGTGACTTCGGGAATGCCTGGCACAGGGATCACTAGAACCTGCCAGCACCCCTCCTGCCTTCCGCAATGCCCAGTGGGCTTGCGTGGGCCTTGACTGTCCCCTTGTGCTGAGCTCCCAGTGACAGATTTACAGGAGGGTGAAAATTTATGAAACCGTTCTAGCAGTGATTATATTTGAAAAGTTTGTAGTTTGCAAAGAAAGCCTTTGTACATATGTTAAAATTTTGTAACTTTGCTGTTCTGTATTTTAGGTACTGTTCCAGTAGGTGATTGTGTTTAGAAATCATAAATCAATAGAGAAGCTTCATACGCTGAATACTGCAGTCGTGTGGGTTTGTATCTTAGGTACTTTATAACTAAAGGCTACAATGGTGACTTTAGGAATAGAGACAAATATAACCTGAACCTAACCCTAACCCAAACCCTAACCCTAACCCCCTAACCCTAACCCTAACCCTAACCCTAACCCCTAACCCTAACCCTAACCCCTAACCCTAACCCTAACCCTAACCCCTAACCCCTAACCCTAACCCTAACCCTAACCCCTAACCCTAACCCTAACAGTAACCCTAACCCCCTAACCCTAACCCCCTAACCCTAACCCTAACACCCTAACCCTAACCCTAACCCTAACCCTCATCATCCTCCTTATCTACACAGAGAAACCAAGGGAGTCCCCGTGACAGGTCCCATGGACTGTCCGAGGCAGCAGGCTCTGACTGGGAGGTAGAAGTTCTCCTGCCCTGACACCTTCTCAGCACCTCTGACACCAGCAGCTCCTGCACACAGAAGGCTCCTGCTTCGCCCCCAGCACCTCTGCAGGCAGAGCTCAGCTCCAAGCACAGGAACAAGCCCAGCGCCTCCTCCTCACCCATCCCCTGCTCCTACAGCTGGGATGGCACCAGCACATCTCCTGACAGCTTCTCCTCCCTTTAGAGCACGCACCCACCATGTGTTTCAAGGCAACACTAAAACAGGATTGCAAAGTCAAAGAACATGTACCTGGATGCGCAGGGCAGCCACGGGAAATGCAGCCTCCCGAGGGAGGGGTCTCCTCTGCACTGGTTACTGCAGGGCTCTGGCTCCTTAAATAGCCCACGCTCAGCGTGGGGGCCCCGTCACAATGGGTGTCTCCACAGCGACCGCCAGGGCTTTGTGATGGCTTCAGAACATGCAACTCTGTCTGAGGACAGGTGAGCAGTCAACAGAGAGTTGATGGGTCAGGTTTAAAGGGAGAACAGCCATGGGAGACATTACTGTGGGCATCTGCTAGAGACCACCTGATCAAGAGCACTCTGTGGATGAAGCACTCTACAGACAGATAGGAAGAGCCTCACGCTCGCAGGCCCTTGTTCTCATGGGGGACTTCAACCACCCTGACATCTGTTGGAGCAATGCTACGGCCCAGCACAAGCAATCCAGGAGGTTCCTCGATTGTGTGGAAGATAACTTCCTTCTGCAAGTAATAGAGGAGCCGACAAGGAGGGGTGCCATGCCAGACCTCATGCTCACCAACAGGGAAGGGCTCATTGGAAATGTGACACTCCAGAGCAGCCTTGGTTGCAGCCATCATGAGATGGTCGAATTTGAGATCCTCAGCACAGTGAGAAGAGCGTGCAGCGAGCTCACTGCCCTGGACTTCAAGAGAGCAGACTTTGGCCTCTTCAGGAACCTGCTTAGGAAGGTTCCATGGGATATAGCCCTAGAGGGCAGGGGAGCCCAAGGTTGTTGGTTGATATTCAAGGATCTCCTACTACAAGCTCAAGAGTATTGCATCGCAACTAGAAGGAAGTGCAGCAGGACGGCCAGGAGACCTGACTGGATGGATAAGGAGCTGCTGAGGAAACTTGGAAGGCAAAAAAAGGCTTATAAAAGGTGGAAGCAAGGACAGGCAGTCTGGGAAGAATACAGGGATGTTGTCTGAGAAGCTATGGACCAGGTTAGGAAAGCTAAGGCCCAGTTAGAATTAAACTTGGCTAGGGGTGTGAAAGATAACAGGAAGGGATTCTATAGTTACATTGCAAATGAAAGATAGGGTAGGGACAACGTAGGCCCCCTCCAGAAACTATCAAGAGAACTGGCTACCCTAGATTTGCAGACGGCTGAGGTTCTTCATGACTTCTTTGCCTCTGTCTTCACTGGCAAAGGCTCTGACCGCACCACCCAAGTCTTGGAATGCAGACACAGGGAATGTGAGAATAAAGACCCTAGGCCCACTGTAGGAGAGGATCTGGTTTGAGACCATCCTAAAAACCTAAACGTACACAAGTCCATGGGACCTGGACATCCATCTGCGGGTCCTGAAGGAGCTGGCAAATGAAGTTGCTAAGACACTGGCCATCATAGTTGAAAAATCATGGCACTCAGGTGAAGTTCCTGAT
The DNA here is from genome assembly GCF_963264785.1 of Psittacula echo. Taxonomy (NCBI): domain Eukaryota; kingdom Metazoa; phylum Chordata; class Aves; order Psittaciformes; family Psittacidae; genus Psittacula; species Psittacula echo. Next base: position 1,065,607 of record NW_027664267.1, read on the forward strand.
GACTGGAGAAAGGGAAATATGACCCCATTTTTCAAGAAGGGGAAAATGGATGAGCCAGGGAATTACAGACCAGTCAGTCTCACCTTTCCTCAGTCCTCAGTCTCCTCTCAGCACCTGAGGTTCACGGACTCAATCCAAATACACCATGGGGCTCATGAAAACCTTTGGGATTTGTCAAGCCTTGCAGATTGCACAGCACATTTTAGGATTCCGAGTGCAGGAAGATTGCAAAGGGCAACGGATAAAAGTTATTTTGAATTTTTTTTTCTTACTTTTCAGTTTAGAAATTTCTGTGACTTCGGGAATGCCTGGCACAGGGATCACTAGAACCTGCCAGCACCCCTCCTGCCTTCCGCAATGCCCAGTGGGCTTGTGTGGGCCTTGACTGTCCCCTTGTGCTGAGCTCCCAGTGACAGATTTACAGGAGGGTGAAAATTTATGAAACCGTTCTAGCAGTGATTATATTTGAAAAGTTTGTAGTTTGCAAAGAAAGCCTTTGTACATATGTTAAAATTTTGTAACTTTGCTGTTCTGTATTTTAGGTATTGTTCCAGTAGGTGATTGTGTTTAGAAATCATAAATCAATAGAGAAGCTTCATACGCTGAATACTGCAGTTGTGTGGGTTTGTATCTTAGGTACTTTATAACTAAAGGCTACAATGGTGACTTTAGGAATAGAGACAAATATAACCTAACCCTAACCCTAACCCTAACCCTAACCCTAACCCCCTAACCCTAACCCTAACCCCTAACCCTAACCCTAACCCTAACCCTAACCCCTAACCCCTAACCCTAACCCTAACCCCTAACCCTAACCCTAACAGTAACCCTAACCCCCTAACCCTAACCCCCTAACCTTAACCCTAACACCCTAACCCTAACCCTAACCCTCATCATCCTCCTTATCTACACAGAGAAACCAAGGGAGTCCCCCTGACAGATCCCATGGACTGTCCGAGGCAGCAGGCTCTGACTGGGAGGTAGAAGTTCTCCTGCCCTGACACCTTCTCAGCACCTCTGACACCAGCAGCTCCTGCACACAGAAGGCTCCTGCTTCGCCCCCAGCACCTCTGCAGGCAGAGCTCAGCTCCAAGCACAGGAACAAGCCCAGCGCCTCCTCCTCACCCAGCCCCTGCTCCTACAGCTGGGATGGCACCAGCACATCTCCTGACAGCTTCTCCTCCCTTTAGAGCACGCACCCACCATGTGTTTCAAGGCAACACTAAAACAGGATTGCAAAGTCAAAGAACATGTACCTGGATGCGCAGGGCAGCCACGGGAAATGCAGCCTCCCGAGGAAGGGGTCTCCTCTGCACTGGTTCCTGCAGGGCTCTGGCTCCTTAAATAGCCCACGCTCAGCGTGGGGGCCCCGTCACAATGGGTGTCTCCACAGCGACCGCCAGGGCTTTGTGATGGCTTCAGAACATGCAACTCTGTCTGAGGACAGGTGAGCAGTCAACAGAGAGTTGATGGGTCAGGTTTAAAGGGAGAACAGCCATGGGAGACATTACTGTGGGCATCTGCTAGAGACCACCTGATCAAGAGGACTCTGTGGATGAAGCACTCTACAGACAGATAGGAAGAGCCTCACGCTCGCAGGCCCTTGTTCTCATGGGGGACTTCAACCACCCTGACATCTGTTGGAGCAATGGTACGGCCCAGCACAAGCAATCCAGGAGGTTCCTCGATTGTGTGGAAGATAACTTCCTTCTGCAAGTAATAGAGGAGCCGACAAGGAGGGGTGCCATGCCAGACCTCATGCTCACCAACAGGGAAGGGCTTATTGGAAATGTGACACTCCAGAGCAGCCTTGGTTGCAGCCATCATGAGATGGTCGAATTTGAGATCCTCAGCACAGTGAGAAGAGCGTGCAGCGAGCTCACTGCCCTGGACTTCAAGAGAGCAGACTTTGGCCTCTTCAGGAACCTGCTTAGGAAGGTTCCATGGGATATAGCCCTAGAGGGCAGGGGAGCCCAAGGTTGTTGGTTGATATTCAAGGATCTCCTACTACAAGCTCAAGAGTATTGCATCGCAACTAGAAGGAAGTGCAGCAGGACGGCCAGGAGACCTGACTGGATGGATAAGGAGCTGCTGAGGAAACTTGGAAGGCAAAAAAAGGCTTATAAAAGGTGGAAGCAAGGACAGGCAGTCGGGGAAGAATACAGGGATGTTGTCTGAGAAGCTATGGACCAGGTTAGGAAAGCTAAGGCCCAGTTAGAATTAAACTTGGCTAGGGGTGTGAAAGATAACAGGAAGGGATTCTATAGTTACATTGCAAATGAAAGATAGGGTAGGGACAACGTAGGCCCCCTCCAGAAACTATCAAGAGAACTGGCTATCCTAGATTTGCAGACGGCTGAGGTTCTTCATGACTTCTTTGCCTCTGTCTTCACTGGCAAAGGCTCTGACCGCACCACCCAAGTCTTGGAATGCAGACACAGGGAATGTGAGAATAAAGACCCTAGGCCCACTGTAGGAGAGGATCTGGTTTGAGACCATCCTAAAAACCTAAACGTACACAAGTCCATGGGACCTGGACATCCATCTGCGGGTCCTGAAGGAGCTGGCAAATGAAGTTGCTAAGACACTGGCCATCATATTTGAAAAATCATGGCACTCAGGTGAAGTTCCTGATGACTGGAGAAAGGGAAATATGACCCCATTTTTCAAGAAGGGGAAAATGGATGAGCCAGGGAATTACAGACCAGTCAGTCTCACCTTTCCTCAGTCCTCAGTCTCCTCTCAGCACCTGAGGTTCACGGACTCAATCCAAATACACCATGGGGCTCATGAAAACCTTTGGGATTTGTCAAGCCTTGCAGATTGCACAGCACATTTTAGGATTCCGAGTGCAGGAAGATTGCAAAGGGCAACGGATAAAAGTTATTTTGAATTTTTTTTTCTTACTTTTCAGTTTAGAAATTTCTGTGACTTCGGGAATGCCTGGCACAGGGATCACTAGAACCTGCCAGCACCCCTCCTGCCTTCCGCAATGCCCAGTGGGCTTGCGTGGGCCTTGACTGTCCCCTTGTGCTGAGCTCCCAGTGACAGATTTACAGGAGGGTGAAAATTTCTGAAACCGTTCTAGCAGTGATTATATTTGAAAAGTTTGTAGTTTGCAAAGAAAGCCTTTGTACATATGTTAAAATTTTGTAACTTTGCTGTTCTGTATTTTAGGTACTGTTCCAGTAGGTAATTGTGTTTAGAAATCATAAATCAATAGAGAAGCTTCATACGCTGAATACTGCAGTTGTGTGGGTTTGTATCTTAGGTACTTTATAACTAAAGGCTACAATGGTGACTTTAGGAATAGACACAAATATAACCTAACCCTAACCCTAACCCTAACCCTAAACCCCTAACCCTAACCCTAACCCTAACAGTAAACCCTAACCCTAACCCTAACCCCTAACCCTAACCCTAACAGTAACCCTAACCCCCTAACCCTAACCCCCTAACCCTAACCCTAACACCCTAACCCTAACCCCTAACCCTAACCCTCATCATCCTCCTTATCTACACAGAGAAACCAAGGGAGTCCCCCTGACAGATCCCATGGACTGTCCGAGGCAGCAGGCTCTGACTGGGAGGTAGAAGTTCTCCTGCCCTGACACCTTCTCAGCACCTCTGACACCAGCAGCTCCTGCACACAGAAGGCTCCTGCTTCGCCCCCAGCACCTCTGCAGGCAGAGCTCAGCTCCAAGCACAGGAACAAGCCCAGCGCCTCCTCCTCACCCATCCCCTGCTCCTACAGCTGGGATGGCACCAGCACATCTCCTGACAGCTTCTCCTCCCTTTAGAGCATGCACCCACCATGTGTTTCAAGGCAACACTAAAACAGGATTGCAAAGTCAAAGAACATGTACCTGGATGCGCAGGGCAGCCACGGGAAATGCAGCCTCCCGAGGGAGGGGTCTCCTCTGCACTGGTTCCTGCAGGGCTCTGGCTCCTTAAATAGCCCACGCTCAGCGTGGGGGCCCCGTCACAATGGGTGTCTCCACAGCGACCGCCAGGGCTTTGTGATGGCTTCAGAACATGCAACTCTGTCTGAGGACAGGTGAGCAGTCAACAGAGAGTTGATGGGTCAGGTTTAAAGGGAGAACAGCCATGGGAGACATTACTGTGGGCATCTGCTAGAGACCACCTGATCAAGAGCACTCTGTGGATGAAGCACTCTACAGACAGATAGGAAGAGCCTCACGCTCGCAGGCCCTTGTTCTCATGGGGGACTTCAACCACCCTGACATCTGTTGGAGCAATGCTACGGCCCAGCACAAGCAATCCAGGAGGTTCCTCGATTGTGTGGAAGATAACTTCCTTCTGCAAGTAATAGAGGAGCCGACAAGGAGGGGTGCCATGCCAGACCTCATGCTCACCAACAGGGAAGGGCTCATTGGAAATGTGACACTCCAGAGCAGCCTTGGTTGCAGCCATCATGAGATGGTCGAATTTGAGATCCTCAGCACAGTGAGAAGAGCGTGCAGCGAGCTCACTGCCCTGGACTTCAAGAGAGCAGACTTTGGCCTCTTCAGGAACCTGCTTAGGAAGGTTCCATGGGATATAGCCCTAGAGGGCAGGGGAGCCCAAGGTTGTTGGTTGATATTCAAGGATCTCCTACTACAAGCTCAAGAGTATTGCATCGCAACTAGAAGGAAGTGCAGCAGGACGGCCAGGAGACCTGACTGGATGGATAAGGAGCTGCTGAGGAAACTTGGAAGGAAAAAAAAGGCTTATAAAAGGTGGAAGCAAGGACAGGCAGTCTGGGAAGAATACAGGGATGTTGTCTGAGAAGCTATGGACCAGGTTAGGAAAGCTAAGGCCCAGTTAGAATTAAACTTGGCTAGGGGTGTGAAAGATAACAGGAAGGGATTCTATAGTTACATTGCAAATGAAAGATAGGGTAGGGACAACGTAGGCCCCCTCCAGAAACTATCAAGAGAACTGGCTACCCTAGATTTGCAGACGGCTGAGGTTCTTCATGACTTCTTTGCCTCTGTCTTCACTGGCAAAGGCTCTGACCGCACCACCCAAGTCTTGGAATGCAGACACAGGGAATGTGAGAATAAAGACCCTAGGCCCACTGTAGGAGAGGATCTGGTTTGAGACCATCCTAAAAACCTAAACGTACACAAGTCCATGGGACCTGGACATCCATCTGCGGGTCCTGAAGGAGCTGGCAAATGAAGTTGCTAAGACACTGGCCATCATATTTGAAAAATCATGGCACTCAGGTGAAGTTCCTGATGACTGGAGAAAGGGAAATATGACCCCATTTTTCAAGAAGGGGAAAATGGATGAGCCAGGGAATTACAGACCAGTCAGTCTCACCTTTCCTCAGTCCTCAGTCTCCTCTCAGCACCTGAGGTTCACGGACTCAATCCAAATACACCATGGGGCTCATGAAAACCTTTGGGATTTGTCAAGCCTTGCAGATTGCACAGCACATTTTAGGATTCCGAGTGCAGGAAGATTGCAAAGGGCAACGGATAAAAGTTATTTTGAATTTTTTTTTCTTACTTTTCAGTTTAGAAATTTCTGTGACTTCGGGAATGCCTGGCACAGGGATCACTAGAACCTGCCAGCACCCCTCCTGCCTTCCGCAATGCCCAGTGGGCTTGCGTGGGCCTTGACTGTCCCCTTGTGCTGAGCTCCCAGTGACAGATTTACAGGAGGGTGAAAATTTATGAAACCGTTCTAGCAGTGATTATATTTGAAAAGTTTGTAGTTTGCAAAGAAAGCCTTTGTACATAGGTTAAAATTTTGTAACTTTGCTGTTCTGTATTTTAGGTGCTGTTCCAGTAGGTGATTGTGTTTAGAAATCATAAATCAATAGAGAAGCTTCATACGCTGAATACTGCAGTTGTGTGGGTTTGTATCTTAGGTACTTTATAACTAAAGGCTACAATGGTGACTTTAGGAATAGAGATAAATATAACCTAACCCTAACCCTAACCCTAACCCCTAACCCTAACCCTAACCCTAACCCCTAACCCCTAACCCTAACCCCTAACCCTAACCCTAACAGTAACCCTAACCCCCTAACCCTAACCCCCTAACCCTAACACCCTAACCCTAACCCTCATCATCCTCCTTATCTACACAGAGAAACCAAGGGAGTCCCCCTGACAGATCCCATGGACTGTCCGAGGCAGCAGGCTCTGACTGGGAGGTAGAAGTTCTCCTGCCCTGACACCTTCTCAGCACCTCTGACACCAGCAGCTCCTGCACACAGAAGGCTCCTGCTTCGCCCCCAGCACCTCTGCAGGCAGAGCTCAGCTCCAAGCACAGGAACAAGCCCAGCGCCTCCTCCTCACCCATCCCCTGCTCCTACAGCTGGGATGGCACCAGCACATCTCCTGACAGCTTCTCCTCCCTTTAGAGCATGCACCCACCATGTGTTTCAAGGCAACACTAAAACAGGATTGCAAAGTCAAAGAACATGTACCTGGATGCGCAGGGCAGCCACGGGAAATGCAGCCTCCCGAGGGAGGGGTCTCCTCTGCACTGGTTCCTGCAGGGCTCTGGCTCCTTAAATAGCCCACGCTCAGCGTGGGGGCCCCGTCACAATGGGTGTCTCCACAGCGACCGCCAGGGCTTTGTGATGGCTTCAGAACATGCAACTCTGTCTGAGGACAGGTGAGCAGTCAACAGAGAGTTGATGGGTCAGGTTTAAAGGGAGAACAGCCATGGGAGACATTACTGTGGGCATCTGCTAGAGACCACCTGATCAAGAGCACTCTGTGGATGAAGCACTCTACAGACAGATAGGAAGAGCCTCACGCTCGCAGGCCCTTGTTCTCATGGGGGACTTCAACCACCCTGACATCTGTTGGAGCAATGCTACGGCCCAGCACAAGCAATCCAGGAGGTTCCTCGATTGTGTGGAAGATAACTTCCTTCTGCAAGTAATAGAGGAGCCGACAAGGAGGGGTGCCATGCCAGACCTCATGCTCACCAACAGGGAAGGGCTCATTGGAAATGTGACACTCCAGAGCAGCCTTGGTTGCAGCCATCATGAGATGGTCGAATTTGAGATCCTCAGCACAGTGAGAAGAGCGTGCAGCGAGCTCACTGCCCTGGACTTCAAGAGAGCAGACTTTGGCCTCTTCAGGAACCTGCTTAGGAAGGTTCCATGGGATATAGCCCTAGAGGGCAGGGGAGCCCAAGGTTGTTGGTTGATATTCAAGGATCTCCTACTACAAGCTCAAGAGTATTGCATCGCAACTAGAAGGAAGTGCAGCAGGACGGCCAGGAGACCTGACTGGATGGATAAGGAGCTGCTGAGGAAACTTGGAAGGAAAAAAAAGGCTTATAAAAGGTGGAAGCAAGGACAGGCAGTCTGGGAAGAATACAGGGATGTTGTCTGAGAAGCTATGGACCAGGTTAGGAAAGCTAAGGCCCAGTTAGAATTAAACTTGGCTAGGGGTGTGAAAGATAACAGGAAGGGATTCTATAGTTACATTGCAAATGAAAGATAGGGTAGGGACAACGTAGGCCCCCTCCAGAAACTATCAAGAGAACTGGCTACCCTAGATTTGCAGACGGCTGAGGTTCTTCATGACTTCTTTGCCTCTGTCTTCACTGGCAAAGGCTCTGACCGCACCACCCAAGTCTTGGAATGCAGACACAGGGAATGTGAGAATAAAGACCCTAGGCCCACTGTAGGAGAGGATCTGGTTTGAGACCATCCTAAAAACCTAAACGTACACAAGTCCATGGGACCTGGACATCCATCTGCGGGTCCTGAAGGAGCTGGCAAATGAAGTTGCTAAGACACTGGCCATCATATTTGAAAAATCATGGCACTCAGGTGAAGTTCCTGATGACTGGAGAAAGGGAAATATGACCCCATTTTTCAAGAAGGGGAAAATGGATGAGCCAGGGAATTACAGACCAGTCAGTCTCACCTTTCCTCAGTCCTCAGTCTCCTCTCAGCACCTGAGGTTCACGGACTCAATCCAAATACACCATGGGGCTCATGAAAACCTTTGGGATTTGTCAAGCCTTGCAGATTGCACAGCACATTTTAGGATTCCGAGTGCAGGAAGATTGCAAAGGGCAACGGATAAAAGTTATTTTGAATTTTTTTTTCTTACTTTTCAGTTTAGAAATTTCTGTGACTTCGGGAATGCCTGGCACAGGGATCACTAGAACCTGCCAGCACCCCTCCTGCCTTCCGCAATGCCCAGTGGGCTTGCGTGGGCCTTGACTGTCCCCTTGTGCTGAGCTCCCAGTGACAGATTTACAGGAGGGTGAAAATTTATGAAACCGTTCTAGCAGTGATTATATTTGAAAAGTTTGTAGTTTGCAAAGAAAGCCTTTGTACATAGGTTAAAATTTTGTAACTTTGCTGTTCTGTATTTTAGGTGCTGTTCCAGTAGGTGATTGTGTTTAGAAATCATAAATCAATAGAGAAGCTTCATACGCTGAATACTGCAGTTGTGTGGGTTTGTATCTTAGGTACTTTATAACTAAAGGCTACAATGGTGACTTTAGGAATAGAGATAAATATAACCTAACCCTAACCCTAACCCTAACCCCTAACCCTAACCCTAACCCTAACCCCTAACCCCTAACCCTAACCCCTAACCCTAACCCTAACAGTAACCCTAACCCCCTAACCCTAACCCCCTAACCCTAACACCCTAACCCTAACCCTCATCATCCTCCTTATCTACACAGAGAAACCAAGGGAGTCCCCCTGACAGATCCCATGGACTGTCCGAGGCAGCAGGCTCTGACTGGGAGGTAGAAGTTCTCCTGCCCTGACACCTTCTCAGCACCTCTGACACCAGCAGCTCCTGCACACAGAAGGCTCCTGCTTCGCCCCCAGCACCTCTGCAGGCAGAGCTCAGCTCCAAGCACAGGAACAAGCCCAGCGCCTCCTCCTCACCCAGCCCCTGCTCCTACAGCTGGGATGGCACCAGCACATCTCCTGACAGCTTCTCCTCCCTTTAGAGCACGCACCCACCATGTGTTTCAAGGCAACACTAAAACAGGATTGCAAAGTCAAAGAACATGTACCTGGATGCGCAGGGCAGCCACGGGAAATGCAGCCTCCCGAGGGAGGGGTCTCCTCTGCACTGGTTCCTGCAGGGCTCTGGCTCCTTAAATAGCCCACGCTCAGCGTGGGGGCCCCGTCACAATGGGTGTCTCCACAGCGACCGCCAGGGCTTTGTGATGGCTTCAGAACATGCAACTCTGTCTGAGGACAGGTGAGCAGTCAACAGAGAGTTGATGGGTCAGGTTTAAAGGGAGAACAGCCATGGGAGACATTACTGTGGGCATCTGCTAGAGACCACCTGATCAAGAGCACTCTGTGGATGAAGCACTCTACAGACAGATAGGAAGAGCCTCACGCTCGCAGGCCCTTGTTCTCATGGGGGACTTCAACCACCCTGACGTCTGTTGGAGCAATGCTACGGCCCAGCACAAGCAATCCAGGAGGTTCCTCGATTGTGTGGAAGATAACTTCCTTCTGCAAGTAATAGAGGAGCCGACAAGGAGGGGTGCCATGCCAGACCTCATGCTCACCAACAGGGAAGGGCTCATTGGAAATGTGACACTCCAGAGCAGCCTTGGTTGCAGCCATCATGAGATGGTCGAATTTGAGATCCTCAGCACAGTGAGAAGAGCGTGCAGCGAGCTCACTGCCCTGGACTTCAAGAGAGCAGACTTTGGCCTCTTCAGGAACCTGCTTAGGAAGGTTCCATGGGATATAGCCCTAGAGGGCAGGGGAGCCCAAGGTTGTTGGTTGATATTCAAGGATCTCCTACTACAAGCTCAAGAGTATTGCATCGCAACTAGAAGGAAGTGCAGCAGGACGGCCAGGAGACCTGACTGGATGGATAAGGAGCTGCTGAGGAAACTTGGAAGGAAAAAAAAGGCTTATAAAAGGTGGAAGCAAGGACAGGCAGTCTGGGAAGAATACAGGGATGTTGTCTGAGAAGCTATGGACCAGGTTAGGAAAGCTAAGGCCCAGTTAGAATTAAACTTGGCTAGGGGTGTGAAAGATAACAGGAAGGGATTCTATAGTTACATTGCAAATGAAAGATAGGGTAGGGACAACGTAGGCCCCCTCCAGAAACTATCAAGAGAACTGGCTACCCTAGATTTGCAGACGGCTGAGGTTCTTCATGACTTCTTTGCCTCTGTCTTCACTGGCAAAGGCTCTGACCGCACCACCCAAGTCTTGGAATGCAGACACAGGGAATGTGAGAATAAAGACCCTAGGCCCACTGTAGGAGAGGATCTGGTTTGAGACCATCCTAAAAACCTAAACGTACACAAGTCCATGGGACCTGGACATCCATCTGCGGGTCCTGAAGGAGCTGGCAAATGAAGTTGCTAAGACACTGGCCATCATATTTGAAAAATCATGGCACTCAGGTGAAGTTCCTGATGACTGGAGAAAGGGAAATATGACCCCATTTTTCAAGAAGGGGAAAATGGATGAGCCAGGGAATTACAGACCAGTCAGTCTCACCTTTCCTCAGTCCTCAGTCTCCTCTCAGCACCTGAGGTTCACGGACTCAATCCAAATACACCATGGGGCTCATGAAAACCTTTGGGATTTGTCAAGCCTTGCAGATTGCACAGCACATTTTAGGATTCCGAGTGCAGGAAGATTGCAAAGGGCAACGGATAAAAGTTATTTTGAATTTTTTTTTCTTACTTTTCAGTTTAGAAATTTCTGTGACTTCGGGAATGCCTGGCACAGGGATCACTAGAACCTGCCAGCACCCCTCCTGCCTTCCGCAATGCCCAGTGGGCTTGCGTGGGCCTTGACTGTCCCCTTGTGCTGAGCTCCCAGTGACAGATTTACAGGAGGGTGAAAATTTATGAAACCGTTCTAGCAGTGATTATATTTGAAAAGTTTGTAGTTTGCAAAGAAAGCCTTTGTACATATGTTAAAATTTTGTAACTTTGCTGTTCTGTATTTTAGGTACTGTTCCAGTAGGTGATTGTGTTTAGAAATCATAAATCAATAGAGAAGCTTCATACGCTGAATACTGCAGTTGTGTGGGTTTGTATCTTAGGTAATTTATATCTAAAGGCTACAATGGTGACTTTAGGAATAGAGACAAATATAACCTGAACCTAACCCTAACCCTAACCCTAACCCTAACCCCCTAACCCTAACCCTAACCCCGAATCCTAACCCTAACCCTAACCCTAACCCTAACCCCTAACCCTAACCCTAACAGTAACCCTAACCCCCTAACCCTAACCCCCTAACCCTAACCCTAACACCCTAACCCTAACCCTCATCATCCTCCTTATCTACACAGAGAAACCAAGGGAGTCCCCCTGACAGATCCCATGGACTGTCCGAGGCAGCAGGCTCTGACTGGGAGGTAGAAGTTCTCCTGCCCTGACACCTTCTCAGCACCTCTGACACCAGCAGCTCCTGCACACAGAAGGCTCCTGCTTCGCCCCCAGCACCTCTGCAGGCAGAGCTCAGCTCCAAGCACAGGAACAAGCCCAGCGCCTCCTCCTCACCCATCCCCTGCTCCTACAGCTGGGATGGCACCAGCACATCTCCTGACAGCTTCTCCTCCCTTTAGAGCATGCACCCACCATGTGTTTCAAGGCAACACTAAAACAGGATTGCAAAGTCAAAGAACATGTACCTGGATGCGCAGGGCAGCCACGGGAAATGCAGCCTCCCGAGGGAGGGGTCTCCTCTGCACTGGTTCCTGCAGGGCTCTGGCTCCTTAAATAGCCCACGCTCAGCGTGGGGGCCCCGTCACAATGGGTGTCTCCACAGCGACCGCCAGGGCTTTGTGATGGCTTCAGAACATGCAACTCTGTCTGAGGACAGGTGAGCAGTCAACAGAGAGTTGATGGGTCAGGTTTAAAGGGAGAACAGCCATGGGAGACATTACTGTGGGCATCTGCTAGAGACCACCTGATCAAGAGCACTCTGTGGATGAAGCACTCTACAGACAGATAGGAAGAGCCTCACGCTCGCAGGCCCTTGTTCTCATGGGGGACTTCAACCACCCTGACATCTGTTGGAGCAATGCTACGGCCCAGCACAAGCAATCCAGGAGGTTCCTCGATTGTGTGGAAGATAACTTCCTTCTGCAAGTAATAGAGGAGCCGACAAGGAGGGGTGCCATGCCAGACCTCATGCTCACCAACAGGGAAGGGCTCATTGGAAATGTGACACTCCAGAGCAGCCTTGGTTGCAGCCATCATGAGATGGTCGAATTTGAGATCCTCAGCACAGTGAGAAGAGCGTGCAGCGAGCTCACTGCCCTGGACTTCAAGAGAGCAGACTTTGGCCTCTTCAGGAACCTGCTTAGGAAGGTTCCATGGGATATAGCCCTAGAGGGCAGGGGAGCCCAAGGTTGTTGGTTGATATTCAAGGATCTCCTACTACAAGCTCAAGAGTATTGCATCGCAACTAGAAGGAAGTGCAGCAGGACGGCCAGGAGACCTGACTGGATGGATAAGGAGCTGCTGAGGAAACTTGGAAGGAAAAAAAAGGCTTATAAAAGGTGGAAGCAAGGACAGGCAGTCTGGGAAGAATACAGGGATGTTGTCTGAGAAGCTATGGACCAGGTTAGGAAAGCTAAGGCCCAGTTAGAATTAAACTTGGCTAGGGGTGTGAAAGATAACAGGAAGGGATTCTATAGTTACATTGCAAATGAAAGATAGGGTAGGGACAACGTAGGCCCCCTCCAGAAACTATCAAGAGAACTGGCTACCCTAGATTTGCAGACGGCTGAGGTTCTTCATGACTTCTTTGCCTCTGTCTTCACTGGCAAAGGCTCTGACCGCACCACCCAAGTCTTGGAATGCAGACACAGGGAATGTGAGAATAAAGACCCTAGGCCCACTGTAGGAGAGGATCTGGTTTGAGACCATCCTAAAAACCTAAACGTACACAAGTCCATGGGACCTGGACATCCATCTGCGGGTCCTGAAGGAGCTGGCAAATGAAGTTGCTAAGACACTGGCCATCATATTTGAAAAATCATGGCACTCAGGTGAAGTTCCTGATGACTGGAGAAAGGGAAATATGACCTCATTTTTCAAGAAGGGGAAAATGGATGAGCCAGGGAATTACAGACCAGTCAGTCTCACCTTTCCTCAGTCCTCAGTCTCCTCTCAGCACCTGAGGTTCACGGACTCAATCCAAATACACCATGGGGCTCATGAAAACCTTTGGGATTTGTCAAGCCTTGCAGATTGCACAGCACATTTTAGGATTCCGAGTGCAGGAAGATTGCAAAGGGCAACGGATAAAAGTTATTTTGAATTTTTTTTTCTTACTTTTCAGTTTAGAAATTTCTGTGACTTCGGGAATGCCTGGCACAGGGATCACTAGAACCTGCCAGCACCCCTCCTGCCTTCCGCAATGCCCAGTGGGCTTGCGTGGGCCTTGACTGTCCCCTTGTGCTGAGCTCCCAGTGACAGATTTACAGGAGGGTGAAAATTTCTGAAACCGTTCTAGCAGTGATTATATTTGAAAAGTTTGTAGTTTGCAAAGAAAGCCTTTGTACATATGTTAAAATTTTGTAACTTTGCTGTTCTGTATTTTAGGTACTGTTCCAGTAGGTGATTGTGTTTAGAAATCATAAATCAATAGAGAAGCTTCATACGCTGAATACTGCAGTTGTGTGGGTTTGTATCTTAGGTAATTTATATCTAAAGGCTACAATGGTGACTTTAGGAATAGAGACAAATATAACCTGAACCTAACCCTAACCCTAACCCTAACCCCCTAACCCTAACCCTAACCCTAACCCTAACCCCGAACCCTAACCCTAACCCTAACCCTAACCCTAACCCCTAACCCCTAAACCTAACCCTAACCCTAACCCTAACCCTAACCCCTAACCCTAACCCTAACAGTAACCCTAACCCCCTAACCCTAACCCCCTAACCCTAACCATAACACCCTAACCCTAACCCTAACCCTAACCCTCATCATCCTCCTTATCTACACAGAGAAACCAAGGGAGTCCCCCTGACAGATCCCATGGACTGTCCAAGGCAGCAGGCTCTGACTGGGAGGTAGAAGTTCTCCTGCCCTGACACCTTCTCAGCACCTCTGACACCAGCAGCTCCTGCACACAGAAGGCTCCTGCTTCGCCCCCAGCACCTCTGCAGGCAGAGCTCAGCTCCAAGCACAGGAACAAGCCCAGCGCCTCCTCCTCACCCAGCCCCTGCTCCTACAGCTGGGATGGCACCAGCACATCTCCTGACAGCTTCTCCTCCCTTTAGAGCACGCACCCACCATGTGTTTCAAGGCAACACTAAAACAGGATTGCAAAGTCAAAGAACATGTACCTGGATGCGCAGGGCAGCCACGGGAAATGCAGCCTCCCGAGGGAGGGGTCTCCTCTGCACTGGTTCCTGCAGGGCTCTGGCTCCTTAAATAGCCCACGCTCAGCGTGGGGGCCCCGTCACAATGGGTGTCTCCACAGCGACCGCCAGGGCTTTGTGATGGCTTCAGAACATGCAACTCTGTCTGAGGACAGGTGAGCAGTCAACAGAGAGTTGATGGGTCAGGTTTAAAGGGAGAACAGCCATGGGAGACATTACTGTGGGCATCTGCTAGAGACCACCTGATCAAGAGCACTCTGTGGATGAAGCACTCTACAGACAGATAGGAAGAGCCTCACGCTCGCAGGCCCTTGTTCTCATGGGGGACTTCAACCACCCTGACATCTGTTGGAGCAATGCTACGGCCCAGCACAAGCAATCCAGGAGGTTCCTCGATTGTGTGGAAGATAACTTCCTTCTGCAAGTAATAGAGGAGCCGACAAGGAGGGGTGCCATGCCAGACCTCATGCTCACCAACAGGGAAGGTCTCATTGGAAATGTAACACTCCAGAGCAGCCTTGGTTGCAGCCATCATGAGATGGTCGAATTTGAGATCCTCAGCACAGTGAGAAGAGCGTGCAGCGAGCTCACTGCCCTGGACTTCAAGAGAGCAGACTTTGGCCTCTTCAGGAACCTGCTTAGGAAGGTTCCATGGGATATAGCCCTAGAGGGCAGGGGAGCCCAAGGTTGTTGGTTGATATTCAAGGATCTCCTACTACAAGCTCAAGAGTATTGCATCGCAACTAGAAGGAAGTGCAGCAGGACGGCCAGGAGACCTGACTGGATGGATAAGGAGCTGCTGAGGAAACTTGGAAGGAAAAAAAAGGCTTATAAAAGGTGGAAGCAAGGACAGGCAGTCTGGGAAGAATACAGGGATGTTGTCTGAGAAGCTATGGACCAGGTTAGGAAAGCTAAGGCCCAGTTAGAATTAAACTTGGCTAGGGGTGTGAAAGATAACAGGAAGGGATTCTATAGTTACATTGCAAATGAAAGATAGGGTAGGGACAACGTAGGCCCCCTCCAGAAACTATCAAGAGAACTGGCTACCCTAGATTTGCAGACGGCTGAGGTTCTTCATGACTTCTTTGCCTCTGTCTTCACTGGCAAAGGCTCTGACCGCACCACCCAAGTCTTGGAATGCAGACCCAGGGAATGTGAGAATAAAGACCCTAGGCCCACTGTAGGAGAGGATCTGGTTTGAGACCATCCTAAAAACCTAAACGTACACAAGTCCATGGGACCTGGACATCCATCTGCGGGTCCTGAAGGAGCTGGCAAATGAAGTTGCTAAGACACTGGCCATCATATTTGAAAAATCATGGCACTCAGGTGAAGTTCCTGATGACTGGAGAAAGGGAAATATGACCCCATTTTTCAAGAAGGGGAAAATGGATGAGCCAGGGAATTACAGACCAGTCAGTCTCACCTTTCCTCAGTCCTCAGTCTCCTCTCAGCACCTGAGGTTCACGGACTCAATCCAAATACACCATGGGGCTCATGAAAACCTTTGGGATTTGTCAAGCCTTGCAGATTGCACAGCACATTTTAGGATTCCGAGTGCAGGAAGATTGCAAAGGGCAACGGATAAAAGTTATTTTGAATTTTTTTTTCTTACTTTTCAGTTTAGAAATTTCTGTGACTTCGGGAATGCCTGGCACAGGGATCACTAGAACCTGCCAGCACCCCTCCTGCCTTCCGCAATGCCCAGTGGGCTTGCGTGGGCCTTGACTGTCCCCTTGTGCTGAGCTCCCAGTGACAGATTTACAGGAGGGTGAAAATTTATGAAACCGTTCTAGCAGTGATTATATTTGAAAAGTTTGTAGTTTGCAAAGAAAGCCTTTGTACATATGTTAAAATTTTGTAACTTTGCTGTTCTGTATTTTAGGTACTGTTCCAGTAGGTGATTGTGTTTAGAAATCATAAATCAATAGAGAAGCTTCATACGCTGAATACTGCAGTTGTGTGGGTTTGTATCTTAGGTAATTTATATCTAAAGGCTACAATGGTGACTTTAGGAATAGAGACAAATATAACCTAACCCTAACCCTAACCCTAACCCTAACCCCCTAACCCTAACCCCCTAACCCTAACCCTAACCCTAACCCTAACCCCTAACCCCTAACCCTAACCCTAACCCTAACCCCTAACCCTAACCCTAACCCCCTAACCCTAACCCTAACACCCTAACCCTAACCCTAACCCTAACCCTAACCCTCATCATCCTCCTTATCTACACAGAGAAACCAAGGGAGTCCCCGTGACAGATCCCATGGACTGTCCGAGGCAGCAGGCTCTGACTGGGAGGTAGAAGTTCTCCTGCCCTGACACCTTCTCAGCACCTCTGACACCAGCAGCTCCTGCACACAGAAGGCTCCTGCTTCGCCCCCAGCACCTCTGCAGGCAGAGCTCAGCTCCAAGCACAGGAACAAGCCCAGCGCCTCCTCCTCACCCATCCCCTGCTCCTACAGCTGGGATGGCACCAGCACATCTCCTGACAGCTTCTCCTCCCTTTAGAGCACGCACCCACCATGTGTTTCAAGGCAACACTAAAACAGGATTGCAAAGTCAAAGAACATGTACCTGGATGCGCAGGGCAGCCACGGGAAATGCAGCCTCCCGAGGGAGGGGTCTCCTCTGCACTGGTTCCTGCAGGGCTCTGGCTCCTTAAATAGCCCACGCTCAGCGTGGGGGCCCCGTCACAATGGGTGTCTCCACAGCGACCGCCAGGGCTTTGTGATGGCTTCAGAACATGCAACTCTGTCTGAGGACAGGTGAGCAGTCAACAGAGAGTTGATGGGTCAGGTTTAAAGGGAGAACAGCCATGGGAGACATTACTGTGGGCATCTGCTAGAGACCACCTGATCAAGAGGACTCTGTGGATGAAGCACTCTACAGACAGATAGGAAGAGCCTCACGCTCGCAGGCCCTTGTTCTCATGGGGGACTTCAACCACCCTGACATCTGTTGGAGCAATGCTACGGCCCAGCACAAGCAATCCAGGAGGTTCCTCGATTGTGTGGAAGATAACTTCCTTCTGCAAGTAATAGAGGAGCCGACAAGGAGAGGTGCCATGCCAGACCTCATGCTCACCAACAGGGAAGGGCTCATTGGAAATGTGACACTCCAGAGCAGCCTTGGTTGCAGCGATCATGAAATGGTCGAATTTGAGATCCTCAGCACAGTGAGAAGAGCGTGCAGCGAGCTCACTGCCCTGGACTTCAAGAGAGCAGACTTTGGCCTCTTCAGGAACCTGCTTAGGAAGGTTCCATGGGATATAGCCCTAGAGGGCAGGGGAGCCCAAGGTTGTTGGTTGATATTCAAGGATCTCCTACTACAAGCTCAAGAGTATTGCATCGCAACTAGAAGGAAGTGCAGCAGGACGGCCAGGAGACCTGACTGGATGGATAAGGAGCTGCTGAGGAAACTTGGAAGGAAAAAAAAGGCTTATAAAAGGTGGAAGCAAGGACAGGCAGTCTGGGAAGAATACAGGGATGTTGTCTGAGAAGCTATGGACCAAATTAGGAAAGCTAAGGCCCAGTTAGAATTAAACTTGGCTAGGGGTGTGAAAGATAACAGGAAGGGATTCTATAGTTACATTGCAAATGAAAGATAGGGTAGGGACAACGTAGGCCCCCTCCAGAAACTATCAAGAGAACTGGCTACCCTAGATTTGCAGACGGCTGAGGTTCTTCATGACTTCTTTGCCTCTGTCTTCACTGGCAAAGGCTCTGACCGCACCACCCAAGTCTTGGAATGCAGACCCAGGGAATGTGAGAATAAAGACCCTAGGCCCACTGTAGGAGAGGATCTGGTTTGAGACCATCCTAAAAACCTAAACGTACACAAGTCCATGGGACCTGGACATCCATCTGCGGGTCCTGAAGGAGCTGGCAAATGAAGTTGCTAAGACACTGGCCATCATATTTGAAAAATCATGGCACTCAGGTGAAGTTCCTGATGACTGGAGAAAGGGAAATATGACCCCATTTTTCAAGAAGGGGAAAATGGATGAGCCAGGGAATTACAGACCAGTCAGTCTCACCTTTCCTCAGTCCTCAGTCTCCTCTCAGCACCTGAGGTTCACGGACTCAATCCAAATACACCATGGGGCTCATGAAAACCTTTGGGATTTGTCAAGCCTTGCAGATTGCACAGCACATTTTAGGATTCCGAGTGCAGGAAGATTGCAAAGGGCAACGGATAAAAGTTATTTTGAATTTTTTTTTCTTACTTTTCAGTTTAGAAATTTCTGTGACTTCGGGAATGCCTGGCACAGGGATCACTAGAACCTGCCAGCACCCCTCCTGCCTTCCGCAATGCCCAGTGGGCTTGCGTGGGCCTTGACTGTCCCCTTGTGCTGAGCTCCCAGTGACAGATTTACAGGAGGGTGAAAATTTATGAAACCGTTCTAGCAGTGATTATATTTGAAAAGTTTGTAGTTTGCAAAGAAAGCCTTTGTACATATGTTAAAATTTTGTAACTTTGCTGTTCTGTATTTTAGGTACTGTTCCAGTAGGTGATTGTGTTTAGAAATCATAAATCAATAGAGAAGCTTCATACGCTGAATACTGCAGTTGTGTGGGTTTGTATCTTAGGTAATTTATATCTAAAGGCTACAATGGTGACTTTAGGAATAGAGACAAATATAACCTAACCCTAACCCTAACCCTAACCCTAACCCCCTAACCCTAACCCCCTAACCCTAACCCTAACCCTAACCCCTAACCCCTAACCCTAACCCTAACCCCTAACCCTAACCCTAACCCCCTAACCCTAACCCCCTAACCCTAACCCTAACACCCTAACCCTAACCCTAACCCTAACCCTCATCATCCTCCTTATCTACACAGAGAAACCAAGGGAGTCCCCGTGACAGATCCCATGGACTGTCCGAGGCAGCAGGCTCTGACTGGGAGGTAGAAGTTCTCCTGCCCTGACACCTTCTCAGCACCTCTGACACCAGCAGCTCCTGCACACAGAAGGCTCCTGCTTCGCCCCCAGCACCTCTGCAGGCAGAGCTCAGCTCCAAGCACAGGAACAAGCCCAGCGCCTCC